>NW_018164746.1:34701-59135 GCF_001263595.1 Phalaenopsis equestris
CGTCGTCTAGTCAATATATATTATATAAGCGTGCTGTAAGCCTTTGCCAGTTGGTGGCGGGGTCACTGTAAATCTCCTCAGGTCAAGGATTCAACCACACCGTGGCGTGGGGGCTCTCGACTTCTTGGCACATGACGCAAACACCCTATCATAGGTGCCCGAGCGCAAAAAGGAACTGATATTTGGAGCTTATATATATATGTATATATATATAATCTAAATCTTTGAACCGTACCAAATAAATAAAATTGAATTCCGGTCGGTGGAGAAAGAGAGAGAGAGAGAGAGAAAAAAAGAGAGGGTTGCAAGTTTATGTTGCAAGTTAGAGAAAGAGGAGCAAGCTCCCTATGTGGGGGGGGGGGGGTGTGTGTGTGTATAGCCTTTATATGCCAAGAGAATATATATATATATATTCTCTATATATATGTATTTTCTTTATATAGATAACTATTATATAGAAAATAGTTATCTATATAATAACTCTCAAAATTATATGTAATACATATATATAATTTTTAATCATATATATGTATTAACAATTATATATATATGATTGTTAATACACTGCACGCATGTATTGAGAGAAAGCCATAAAAAGAAATATGATAAATTAGAGAAGTAAATAGCCATGTAAACTGCATCTTATTATTGATCATTTCAGTGGTTATTAATTAAAATCTGAAGTCTTAATTTTCTTAGAAATGTAGATGATGCTAGCATTTTTATGGTCTTACAAAAGTTTGAAGAAGATTCCATATAAAAGGAAATAATTTTCCTATCATTACTGTGTAATTGTAGGAAATTTTAAAATTTTAATATGATAAATTCACTAATTTCATTCTTCTCCTATTTGGTTTAAATGTTTGAGATAGATACAATTTTGTGCATTTTACTTGGGTTCTTTTTGCCTTATAACATGGAGCTCAAGTCCTTCAGAGAGTTTTAGATTGCCAATGAGGCTTTGTATCTTCTTTTATTGCTCCAAATACTCTGGAGTTGTATTTTTTAGGTATCTTTTATGGCAAATGTAAACTTATGAAACTAGCATAGCATATTATGTACATTAAGAAATATGTTACTAAGATTATTTCTATTTCACTATGAAGTTTTTAGCATGCAGGACCAGTTAAGTGGTGGTAGCTCTTGCTCCATACGATTAAATTTAATTTTTTTCTTATTAAACATTCTTTGATTAAAGTATTAAATTTTTATATAATTTTTTAAAATAAAATGTCAATACTCTCAAACTAGTACAATTGCAGACTAAAAATATTAAAGATAATTAAATCTTCAGTTTATATAACATGTAGCATTATTAATTTGATACAATATAATTATATTTCTTAGCATATTTATGCACGCAAAACTATTGCACTTAAATTCTCAATGCTCAGATTTAGGGCCCGTTTGAGACAGATTATAACTACAGGGCCATTTTTGAAAACGCCGCGGTACCAATTTGGTCGCGTGTTTTGCTCGCTTATCCGAAAACGCGGTTCTATTTTTGCACTAAACGCAGGCCGCGGGTCGAATCCCACGGGCCGCGTTTTAAGATAAGTTGTTTATCCTGAAACATATAAGCTGCCTCAAACACACCCTTAAATTTCAACCTAAAAGGAAAGGCCAAACTTAAATCTAATTTGTATGTTTATGTCGGCATGCATTCTCATTTGTGGTTTAAAAGAATTGCTCTAAAATAGCTTATCTAAACTATTAGTATTAATAACATAAATTTTGTTTAAAAATTTATATATATTCTTCTTTTATAGAGCTCACTTTTATTTTCTTAATGAATGGTATTAGTTAAAATTATAATTAAATCAATTTTGTTTTGATTATGGATTAATGTTTTTTTTCCTTTATAGACTTTTATTTTATTTTTTTCATGAGTGATAAGAGTTTGGATAGTTAAGATAGTTTCTATTAAATTATTTATTGATAAATAAAACTTGCTTTTGCAAAAACTATAAGCACCAAATAAGCATAGCTTATAAAATAGTTTGGTTATTATTTTAGCATATTAAAGGTACAATATAATGATAAAAAACTATATGATAATTTATACTAAAAAGTATTATAAGTGCTTGTTATTATATAAAATTATAAGATTATTTTCTAGCATAGTATATGCAAGAGATTCTACTTGAGGAAAACTCTTCACCCATTTACATTCCTTGAAACTAAATGATTTATTTGATCATCTAACTTTGATATATTCATATGCTCCTAATCATTCAGCTAATGTCATTCTTCTTTAATAATGGCCAATATTCACTAGCTTAAGTTTTAGATTTGAATTATTTGATGTTAGTGCTCATTTTTTTTTCTATTCAATTTAAGTTTTTGGAAGTACAAAAAAAAAAGACTTTAAATTTACATTTTAAAACTCTTGCGTTGATGATTATAAAAAGTTTTATTTGACCAAAGAATTGTTAAAAATTCAAGTTTTTGTTCATTGGTAAATAGATGAAATACTTTGAGGATAAAAAGTTCGGTATTTATAAAATTAAATAATTGAATCTCATAGTTTTCTGAACTTATATGTACAAATTCTACTAAGAAGCTCAAATTATAAGACAAAAATAACTCAAAATTTTTATGTTAATTTTATTATAAAATGAGTACTTATGAGTGATGAATGTTTAAAACAATCATTAAAGATAATTTTATGCTTATTTAAAAGAATGTTATAGGAGTTTTATTATTGAAGAACTAAGACAACCATTCCTCTGTCGTTTAAAACTATTCTCCTTGATGTCATGTATAATTTAAAATATTATTCTTTTAATAATGTGTGTTAAAATTTAATAATTTCCTAATTTTATTTTTCTAAGAAAGATTTTATACTTAAAATTTACGTAAATAAATTTTATTGATAGAAATGAGGGTAAATAACCACTAAGATATCATCTATATGATTATTATCAAGGCAAATAACCTCAAAGACCAAAAAAAAAAAAATTATAAACATTCTTTCAAGACATGTCAGTCTTTCATGATTGTATCTCAGTTATAAGACATGTCAGTCTTTCATGATTGTATTATAAATGAACTTTAATGTCTTGTTTGTAGTAAAGTTTAATCATTGGTTGTATATATTGATTAGTCCATAGGTTTAGTTCTTTTGTAAAGTTACTCTTTTTTTGTTTCTTTTATGGAATATTTTTTCTTATAACCAAATTTAATATCTTTATTTTCTAGTTTTCTTAAGAATGGATTCATTTATTTGGTTTATTGCACATAACTCATTCTATATATATATAGGTTCCTTATTATTTCAAAGACATGGTTCAAAACAAGATAAAATTAAATAAAATAACTATTTCTTATCTAACCTGACCACTAGTAGGAGAAGCGTCGCTCAACCACCGGTCCACAACACGTGCATGTCTGATCTGACTTCTGAACCCTAATGCAGCAATGTTTCCTTTTCATTTTGAAATTGCTGGAGATTCATACCAAATATATGCGACCTTCCTTGCCCGCATACCTTTCAGTCCATTAATGTATTATTGGTATGCCACTATACCTTGCATCAGCACTTGGTACCAACTCTAAACCCAGAAGTAAAAATTGGATTGCCTACTTTATTTATTCTTTATTTACCCCTCGGATGTTAGAAAACTTTATATCATACCTCAACTTCTATGTATTTACATATCTAACACTGGGACTTTGCTTTTTTACAATCATAGCACCCATATCTTTCATATCACTAGGGCTGTCAATTTGGCTCCTTGTTCGCAGACAGCTCATGTTCGGCTCGTTACGCAGCACATTTTTAAGCTCGGAATATAAACGAGCCAAACACGAACAATCATTTGTTCGCTCGTGTTCAACTCGAATTGACTCGAAAAGAAAGAAATAAATAAATACACACACATATAATACATATTTATAAAATTTTATCATATTTTAAAAATAATTATATACTTAAAAAATTTATCAAAATTTAAAAAATTAAATCCTATAAATTATAATATATAACAAATTATTAATAAATATTACTTATATAAATATTATATATTATATATTTGTATAATATAAGTTGGGTTCGGCTGCCTCTCTCTCTTCCGAGTCTTCTACTTACTCTCAAAATCACGAAAGGCTTTCGGTTGTGAGAGCTTAGGGTTTGTATTTTGTGTTCGTTGCTCGCAAAAGTTCAGTTTCGGGTCTCTTCTTCTTTTGAGTAATCTCCTTCTCCTCTCAAAATCGCCAAAGGGTTTGGGCGGCGAGAGAGCTTAGAGTTTTCTGTTTGTGTTTGTCTTCATTTTCCTCTTCCAAGTCATCTTCCGAGAGCTCAGGGCTCTTGTCCCTTTCCGAGTCATCTCCTTCTCCAATTTCGAGTTGAACTCGAGCTGAACATGCACACGAAAATATTATTCAAGCCGAACACAAACACACCGTTCACGAGTCATTTCAAACACGAGCCGATGTTGAACGAGCTGAACACGAGCCGACCCAGAGCTCGCTCAGGCTCGGATTGTGTACAGCCCTACATATCACATGAAAAATACGATTATTTTAACCTTTTAAAAGTGATATATACCTTCTTATGCATATAAATGGTGGTTTGTCTGTAAAAATTTAAGTTTAGGTGTTAGATATGTAAATACATATGAATTGAGTGGTATACACGTAAATCTTCCAAAATTTAATTGTTAGCTTTATTGATTACTTGCCATCTATAATCTATTCTTCATATTTTAGGGGCATAAAAAGGCAAAAAAAAAAAAAAAAAAAAAAAAAAAAAAAAAAAGAGAGAGAGAAAAATTTTCTACTGCATAGAATGAGATCAACTGTTGTAAAGTTAGGTAAATGATTAGACAGTTGAAGATTATTTATAATCTGTTGATAAACAGATTACTCTGATAATCTGATAATTTATCGATTATTAAGATAAACTGGTTTGTTGTTTGGGGGAATTCATGCAGAACGGCTTATTGACAGCTATTGAGGAAATATTGCCCTAAACGCGAATCGCGAACGCCGGACGAAATAACGTCTGTGCATGGAAGCAGTATGAAAACGCATGAGCGAACGCTGTTTCTAAACATTGTGGCGGGGATTTCAAAACGACGCCGCAGTCCAATAAGCTGCCCCAAATCGGGGCCTTATGTGAGTAAAACAATTTATGAAAATATGTTTATCTATTTTTCTTTCCTACAATGAAAAAGTTAGATTAAAAACTTCTTAAATTTCTAAAATAAATTAGTTGAAAAGTCAGCTTTGATTGTGATGAGAGGAAACAAATATCATAAGAATTTTATTCTTTGCGTCTCCATGAATTCGTCGTCTAGTCAAGGGTCAACTAACGTTTCTACTTCATGAGAAATCCGCCGTGGTTCTATCAACTAATTTGGAAATCTGTGATGGAAAAGTGCGTTTATTAGCTTCAATGAAATTCAGGATATTAAAGGGCATGAGAGAACGTGCATCTACCTTGCCAACAATTTGGAAAAAAGTTTGTGCTATTTGTTTGATAGGAAAACATTTGTCTCTACTAAATTCTATCATACCCCTTATTATGAGCCCTTAAATAAGGCAAAAGTTAAAATCTAAAAGCTGACATGTCCAAATAAAATTGGTCAAGACAAATCTATTAACTTCTTAATGAGAATAAATTTGAAGAAGGTCATGTGGAGAGCTTAATTATGATTGAGTGCAGCCAAATTTGTGATGGAAAAGTGGTGTTTTAATATTCTAGTGTTGTACGAATATTCAACACTCACATATACTCAGAAGCAGCAATGAGACACCAAAAAACTTTTTATATAAAAAACCCTGGAAGTGGGAAAACATCATGGGGCTTTGTCAAATCAAATAATCGCCTATTGACGTCATTGTAGCTCTCGACTATGATTTATAAAACCAACTAATGGCCAAAAAATTACATCATGGTAAGTTGGCCAATTATTCAAGCTTCTCAAGTAATATGCAGTATTAGAGTTCGCGCATCAACTCCACGAAGTATTGGTTAACAATTATTTTTTTGCAGAAAATCTCTAGTTTCCTAACTTTGTGAACTTAGCTTGCCGTGATCACAATAGATATTTAAATTCCTAAAATCCTAACAAAAGGCAAGGCATGACCGCAGACAACAGAAAATAGAAAGCAGAGAAAAACATAGTGTTCCTTAAAAATGATGAGACTCGTGCGGATTCATGATTTTTCTTAATATTTTTCTATGTAATAGTAGTTAACTGGGGTTAAGTTTTATTTTTATGCTTATGCCTAGCTTAAAAGAAGAATTAGAAACTCATGAAGTTAAGTTTCTCTTCGATGTTTCCCAGAATACTTCTGATGCCCTATCAAGTCATAAAATCCTTCTAGAATATACATATTACAATAGGATTTCGTGGTTAACTTATTTGTTCCACTACAGAATGGGTACAATTCATAAATCATGGAAGACATTAATATTTTAATTGGCAAAACTATGAGTAAATCAAATCCTAAAGGTTAATATGAAAGCTCAGGAAACACTACATGGAAAATATATCAAAAATCATGATAAAGCACTAACCCTACATCATAGAGACAAGAAGAAGAATTTAGCCATATATAGTAGAGAAAATCACAGACAAGAAAGCCATGCAAATCACTATTACAAAAAAATAAATTATTGTAAGACTTACAATCAAGACTTGCTCTCTCCAAAAGAGTAAGATTTCCCTCTATCATACATATTAAAGTAAGAGGATTCAATTTAAGCCTTTAAGGATATCCTCCTAGTTAACAAGCCATTGTCCATTCTAATCTTGGATTCTATGGATGTTGTTTCGATTTGTCTTCGCCTTGATACACAAATGATAATATTTTGTGTTTATATCTCCATCTTTATGTTGAACAACTACAGTCTTTTTTAATGGAAGATCCTCCTCCAATTTATTACTCTTCATGAGTTCCAGTTGGGCTTCCAAAAGATCCTGCTCCAACCAATCATCATGAGTGGTACAGTTCGCTACAAGTTACTCCAACTGGCAAACTTTACCTTCAGACACGATGAAAAGGTTGTGAGCGTTCCTGTAAACCCCCCAGCCCCAAGTTTTCAATTTTCTGGTTTTATCCTTATGTAGCAACCTCAAATAACAACTGTTATTTGAAAATTTATGCTTTCAGATGTCATGCACATACTGAAGGAAGTTAATGTGGCTGACCCAAGTGTTTAGGTACTTACGTCAAGTTTAACCAAGTTGAGGAAAACCAGAAACTAAAAAGAGTAGTAGGTTGTCATTTGATATGGTCCAACACAAGTGCAGATATTCAAAAAAGAAATGGAACTTGGACAGCCAAGTTTGATTCACGAGGATCCTATAAAGTCATTCATGTACATTACCTTTTTCTCCAAGTAATATCCAACCCAGTGTAACCAATATCAAATAAACCAGAATCTTATATATCTTCATTAAATTTGTTAAGGGTGTGTTGATTTAAGGGTCTCCAACCCTTTTTTTTTCCTCTTGGCATCAAACTATATTAAAGTCTCCTCAATAAACTAGAAATCAGGAGTACTCCTGTCAATCTCTACCATAGCATTCCAAAGTTCATCTCGAGCATTGACAAAGAAACCAACATAAATGAATGTCACCCAACCCAAGCACCCTTTAAGTGCGATCTCTACATGAAAAAATTAAGAGTTATCAATCGAAACTTGAACATCAAGTTCCTTTTTCCAAAATAGCCATATTTATTTATTGCAATTAGAAACCCATTCAAACCTCCTCTACCTAACCATAGGTTCCAAAGTGGTAAAACAAGAAATCTTGTGGATTCTTATTAAAAAAAAATCGATCTATCATAGGAATCTGGGTCCACAATCCATATGATATTCTTAAATAAAATTTAAATCATTATTAGAGGATTTCCCTCTCCTAGGATGCCTATAAGAAGAGGTACGGTCCACATTATCAGTACTCATTCTAGTTTCAACAATAATATCACGTTGGTTTAGTTTGTTAAGCTCTTGGGTGTCTTTTTCTTTCTTCTTTCGGGATCTCTTTATGAACCATTAACCTTTGCTATCTAGTCTTGCTTCATTTAGGACTTATTACTAGCAAAATGAGTAGAAATTGGGTTCAGAGAGCAGTCATCCTCCTTAGCTTAGGTGGCTTCACAGTTAACTGCAACATCATTCCCATCGAATGGATAACTAGTAGTTGGTGTGCCAACATCTTCCTCCCTCCTTTCAGCCTGTCTATCATGGTTGATGTCAAGATGGGCCAAGGTGTGGTTAGAATAAATGTTGCAGCCTTTTAGTGATTTGAAGGTTCACTTCTTGATTAGAGTGGTGTTCCTGCATCTCTAACTGTTGTATAGCTTCTTCACTCACCTTCAACCCTTTAATGATCACATAGTGCTTCCTTGTTTTGAGAGAGAGACTTCCTCAACCTGGGGTACAACATAAAGTGTTTTTCAACCGGGTTTTAAAAAATTATACAATTTCCACAAAGAGGTTCTTGTTCAACAATAACTGCCTGCCAATAGCCCTTGTGAGTCGAACCTATCTAAATTTTGTCAAGAACTGGTTGTGTAATGTCTCTTTTTTACAAAAATTCAAAAAACTGAGCTTTTACTAATGTTGAATGTAGGGTAATCCAACTTCATTGGTATACCAAATATTGATCCAAGTGAGGGTGAGATTTGTGGATTAAACAAATGGAGCTCCAACCCATGAAATCTAAACCAAATGGGAGATATAGGTGGTTCTGATAATGGATCAACAAAATCTGGAGCCCATTTTAGAATTTTCATAGTCGTTTTCTGAATCTGAAAAAATCTTCCAAGAGAAAATCAAAATATAGTCTTCCTCTCTACCCAACTGAATCATTACATGTTTTTCATCAAGAGACGAATCTTCCAACTCCCCACCATCAAAATACTTGTCACTTCCATTTTAGGGTGTTTCATCTAAAACGTACCTTGATAATCAAGGTAAAATAAAGTGGCTTAGCTAATTTCTCACAGTCCTCATTAGAAACAAAGATCAAGGGTTTGCCCTTTTTACTGCCTGGTTCGTGAAGCATGACACAAAATTTCTCCAAAACATGATGGGCATCTTGTGAAAAAAACATGGATGAAGGGTTGAAACATGTGGGGTTGTGAAGCAGTGACTATATCAGCGAGCAAACCCCGACTCATGGAAGTTGAGCATCAAGGCAATGGAATAATAGAATCGCTTGAACCAAAAAAGGGAGGTTGGGGGGGAGGATGGATATCCCAACACCCGTTTTAATTTAATTTAATATATAATTTGAAAAAAAATAGTATTTTAGATTTTTGAAAATACAAGACCAGACCAATCTCATATCCCCAGTAGTTTAAATAAACGAGTCAAATATCGTAAATAATGTATTCATCCTGAAGGATAAACACACTACTTACTGGTAAGACTCGATCAAATAAACTAAAGATTATATGACATCCGTTTGGTCTGCGAAAATCATTTATATTTATAAGCCGACAAGTTTCCCTATTTAATATGAAAAAATTAAGTAGGGTTTATATTAAACTGGGTTCGGAAATGCTTCTTATAAGAGTAAGCCCCTGTAGTTAATTACATCCTAGATAACCGATGTCACCCACCTAAGAAAAATCTCGATAAAAATTAGGGGATATTATCTTCAAGAAATTCAAATGGATAGGACTTTTCAACGAGATCAGACAAGAGGTGTGAAAGGTTAATGACTCAAATTTGGAACATTTTATTTTAGAATCAACTTAATGAGTTCCATACTTTCATTTAGATCATGAAAAATCTCGTTAGCAACCGTAGGTTACCTCCTCCAAGGGAATCCCGATCATCCGATAGAGACATTTTAATTTAGTTGCAATTTTGGTTTTGTGATGTTTGTGATTAAATTTTGAGTTATCTTATTTTTTGAATGTTGTGGAGGTGAATTTTATCTTGTTTGATTTTTAAATTTTTGTTTTGGCTTCAGTTCTGTAGCTATCTTAAAAGTTTTAGTTTTGACTTGCAAGGTGACATCGTTATTTAACATGCAAGTTCATGAGCAGGAAAATTACAGTGAAAAAAGTGCAGGAAAAGAAGGTGTTGTAAAGTATAAAAGTGTATCTGTCGAGTATTCTCATTCCTCCACCTGAAAATTCAGTACTTGCAAGACATATATATATAAATTTGTAGGAATTAAAACATGCTTGTAGAAAAAGTAGGAAGTTCAAGTTTAAGGTGTGTCTACCAGATCTTATGTCATATCTTAATGAATCTTATTTATCTAAGTGTATATATGATTTCTCAGGCAAGACATAATGAGTTTAGTCATACTTCGAGATATCCAAAAGAGTATGAGAAAGGTCCAGGGACCAAACCCCAGGCATCTCACCATCCCTTGAAAAGTCTCGAGTTTATTCAGACTCGTTATGTTGCTTAATAACTCATCCCTATCATACCTTTATGCTCAATGAACTGATGTTCTAGCCAACCCTAAGGATGGGGTAATTATCACTTGATGTTTTATTTATAAATTATATAAGTAAAGACTCTTAGAGGAATTTTGGTTTAATTAAGGAACTTAGCACTTTAATTTTAAAAATGGGCTTGTAGTGTTTTAAAAGGTTTTAAATTAGTTATAGATTATTCACCTAAATCTCACTAAAAAAATTGATTAATCCTAACTCACTATTGAGCCCTTAAAAATTAATGGGTAGATTTGCAATTTCAGAAAATGAATTTTTATGTTTATACATTTAATCCTTATCATGAATCATAAATCATTTTAAAACCATTAATTGGGGCTTAAAATTATCAAACCCCTCGCCTTAATACCTTTTTTTTATTTAAATATTTTTTCAAGTTTCATCAATTTTAAGAAAATTACAAATTTATCCTTTAAATTACAAATTTATCCTAAGAAAATTACAAATTTATCCTTTACAAGACTAAAGTGAGGTTGGTTACTACCATTTATCCCTTTCATATTCCAATCATCTAAACATATCAGTTAAGATTATTTGTTGCCCATTTAGCCCTTTGTTTAAGTTTAGCCCTTTGTTGCCCATTTAGCCCTTTGTTTAAGCCTAAATATTAATTAAGTCTTAAATTCCAAAATTACCCTTTTACTCTTAAGACCCTAATACCCTATAATTCATTAAATTAAACTCAAACGACTTAAACATTTTAAGTTACCCCACTCATGGGTTGATTAAAATATCAGAGGAGAAAATGTGATTTTTCTGAATTTATTTAATTTTATAATTATTTCTAATGCAAAAATAAGGATTTTTCAATCAAAATTTAATAACTCAATTTAAACAAAATCTCTATCCTTAAGAAAATTGTTAGAGATTTAACTAGATTGGAGGACCACTTGGATTTGATTTCATGATTTTTAGAGGTTTAATTTAATTATTAGAATTACTTGTTTGTTTTGAGCATTAATTAAATATAAAATATATTTTAAGTAGAAAATTAAGTTTTATATTTTTATTAAATGTCTCTAAGTTCAAGAAACCTAGAGGAATAAATTTAATTTTTTTATGTATATTTTAATTATTGGAATTATTTTAATAAAAAATAGAGAAAATTCATTTTTAAGCCTTTAGAAATTAATATCTCGACTTACAAAATTAGGAGAATTATTTTAGTTGGTTTCAAGTGATCAAGAAGCCAAATTTAAAATTTTAGTGTGTTTTTATAATTTTGCAATTTTTATGATTTTAAATTAATTTTTTAATTATTTAAATGCCCAAAAAAGCTCAAAAATAAAGTATTTATTTTAATTTTGTTTTTATTTTTGTTAGGTTTCTCTAGTCATAAGGAGCTCCCAAAACTAATTTTAGTAAATATTAAAGTAGTCTTTTAATTATTATAATTATTTTTAATGCCAAAAATGTAACTTCACTTGATTAATCCATTTGAATGATCAAATTAACTTCAATTGACTTGAAATTTATATAGGGAGCTCCTCTAATATTAAATAATAGTAGAAAATGATTTTTATGTCATTTACATTTATAATTACTCCAAATTAAATTTCTCCAAATTAAACTCCAAATTAAATTTATTTCATTTTTTAGGGTTTGTAACAATTAGGATTATTTTTAATGAGTTAAACCAAGCTTGAATTTTTCTTAGGATCCTCTGACCACATTGAACCTACCAAAATAAATTTTGTATTTTAGTGATGAGTATTTTAATTTTTATAATAATTTTACCAAAATAGGGACCATTAATTTGAAAGTTAGATATCTCTAGTTAGATATGTCCCCTGATCTTGAAAAATCAGGGGAGATACCTAACAATAGAGACATCAAAAGTCCCATGGTCCCATGCCATGGTGAAATGTCTATGCAAACGGAGAATCCAAATAAGAAAAATACCATTTAATTAATTAAAAATAATGCATGCATCAAAAAAATATGAAACCATTTCCACATTATTTTCCTCTGTTTACTGAGCAGGAGGGTATTTTTATTTTATTTTTTTAATTTTTCTATACCAAGATATGAATTTTCTAAGTTATGTCCAATAAATAATTCAAGCAATTCCCTAAGTTTCTACTTATCCAACGCGACACCACATCATCCTCAGCCTCTCAGAGCTTTCCACGCGTCGTCTTTTGGTTCGGCGCCACGAGACACCTCAGTGCTGACTCAGCCCGTGGTTCATGTTCCACTCCTCTGTCCGGCTCCATCACGACCGTCCGCTCGATACACATGAAAACGGACGACATCCGTTCATCATCCCTAAATCCCTAGCCCAAGAACCATCCAACTTCAAACCCTAATATCTCTCTCGATACTTAACCAAATTAAGTGTGATTTGTTCCTATGGACTCGTCTTGACTAGGAGAACATATCCATACGGTTAATAAAGCCTTAAACCGAGTCTATGAGCATGGAGAATTAAATGAAGCTCAATTTATAGGGAGAGTTCAATACCTTTGGCCATAAGGTGTGGCCTTGATTGGGAGCTTCCATAAGCTTGCCTTAAGTCCATAGAGCTCCTAGATGAAGCCTCAAGCCGTGGTGAAATGCCTAAATATGAAATTGATCAAGGTCAATTTTGGGTATTAATCAAAGTTTACCCTAGGGTGGTCTGATGATGGGGCTTCTATGGGGAATCTTCTTCTCTCACTCAGGAGATCGTGTGGGTGTAATTAATTTGAATTTGGTGGAGCCTAAAAGGATGTCCTATTTCGGGCTTGATTTTGAGCTCCAAAATTGAGCTCAGGCAGTGGGTTTGATGGCTTGAGGATGGTTGGATTAAACTTAGTGGTCTTGAAGAAGCTTTGGGATCAGTTTGACAGAGTCTCCCCAAGGAATTTCAAGCTCTCCCCTTTTGGCCGTGGAGGGTGAGTTTAAATAGAGGAGGCCATGGTGGCCACCACGGGCAATTGGTGGGTGGAAAAGCTTTCTTAGGTGGAGAGGAGGAAGGGGCAACAATCCAATTGGAATGAGCCAACTTGGTTGGGTTCAATTTTGAGTTTTGGCCTAGGTGGACCCTTTGGACTTGGGTTTTTTGGCAGCCTAGGTGGCCGACCGACCACGGAGGGGTCACCATCCAGCTCAGAGAGGTCAGGGCTTGGGTTTGGTGAAGTCAATTGCGGTTGGCCATGTGTAAAGGTGTTGGATTAAAGAGGAATGGGGGAAGGGCTATTTTGGTTCAAGACATGATTTGGGCTGGGTTCACCCCTCAAGGAAGGTTTGGGTGGTGAAGAAAATCAGAAGGTTCAGCTTAATCATTGGGGATGAGTCGCCATCCAAGGAGATTTGGCTAAACATGGGCTAGAGTGATTCATGGGAGGGGTTAAAAGAATCTTAAGGGGCTTGAAAGTGGCTTAACCTTTTTCCATTAATAGTTAGTTTGATGAAGCGGCAAGGCTCTCATGGCTCTCCTATGGCTTGGGAGTGGCTTCATTGCTTCCCTTTGGCTTGGTCAACTTTCATGAGGAGGGATTTTGGATTTTATGGGATATTTTGGTGGTTTTTGTCATGAGGCCTAATATGGAATGATTTGACCGTGAATTTAATACTTAAGGAATGATTTTAATCAAATGGATGGTGAAGAGGAAAAAAAATGTCATGTGGGCTTTGGATTTGGGCTTTTGAAATTAAATGTAGTGGGCTTGGGATTTTAAAATTGAGGTTGAATTTGGGCTAAATTTTGGGTTAATTAAATGTTGAATTTGGTGTAGGAATATGTCATGAAGGATTTGGAAGAATTTCAAGTGATTTTGAATTGAATTGAAAGACCAAGTTGGTGGATTTAGACACATGGTCAAAATTGGGATATTTTTATTTGGGTGAAATTAGGCTTGCAATTGGGTCAAATTGAGCTTGTATTTTGTTGAGATTGGGATTGGGGATACAAAATTTTAGTTTGGAATTGAAATTGGGCAAGATTAGGTCAATTGGGTCAAGATTGAGGCTAATTTGGGGCTTTTGGTTAAATTGGGTCAATTTAATAGTTAAAAATTAAAATTAGGAATATTTGGGATGATTTTGGATTTTTTGGGTATTTTTGGCCTATGAGGGGCATTTTCGTAATTTTTGGCATTTTTGGGGGTATTTTGGAAATTTGGTGATTTTGATGAATTTAGGCCAAATTAGGTAGTGGTGAGTGGTTTGAGATGATTTTTGGGATTTTTGGCAAAAATTAGGGTCGTAGGGGTATTTTGGTAATTTGGTAATTTTGGGCTAAAAAAGTAAGCCATGAAGCCATGCCAAACCAATAAGAGCCATATGAGGATTCATTTTGGATGCTCAATATGTTGGTTCTAACCCTCTCAGCCAAATACTAGGGGTATAGGTTCATTCATATGAGCTTTTCAAAAGGATTCATGAGACCAAATCAAGGGGCCTTAAGATTTGGGGTATGAAAGAAAGTTTAGTGTGTGCAAGCCACCTCAACCATCACTAGACCACTCAGGGTTAGTCCTAAGGTCTGACCATCCTATGGGAGACTCTCCTTGAGTTCCCTCTATACTGACTTCACCTACTAAGTGCTAGAGGTTAGGACCAATATGTGGAACTTCAAGTTAAGCAAAGAAGAGTTTAGAATTTCTGATGGTGAGAGTTCCTTTTCTAGTCTTCAAGGAATAGTCAACATGAAAGTCCTATGGCTAGAACTTAGGCTACTAAAATGGAAAAAGCTAGACCTTAACCAAAAATGAGGTATATGTTATATATATGCGTGCTTTTGTGCAATTCTGGATTTTGGTATTTTAGGATAACAAAGTTGATCTCACCCAAAAATGAGAAGGAAACAGATACACTATCATTAGATTTCCATTAACAAGCTTGAATCTTGAGGTAATATTTTAACTAGAAACATTCAGACTTCAATTAAAAGTGATATGGAGCTCCGGTTTTAACAAGCATAAAATCAAACTAATCTGCTCAACGAGATGACCCCCAACGATACCAAAATTGGTCCACTTTGAGTTAAATAAGCTCAGATCAGGTGTTAAACCACTTTTGAAATCTTTCTATGAATAATTATAAAGTTAAACATATTTCAAATCTGATAAGTTGATAGTCAAATCAATTGTCTTAATGAGACAAATCCAACAAGCCCAAGTCCGTTCAATTTTGATGTCATTAAAGCACTTAAATGTTTATTGTATGCTTCGATTATGAGAATCTCTTTAGGTCATCTAATGGACTGGTTTATATGCTTTCCTTATCTTTATAGAAGCCTCTCTCAAACTATAAACGGTACGCTATCCTTCACTTGAGGCAGAGGGTGAGGAGATTAGATCCAGAAGAATACTGAAGCTTGGAGGAGGAACTAAAGTTCGACATCACTTCTGCACCACATATTTGGTGAATATCAACGCCCAACCCCGCATTCAACTATCACTGTCGATGACCGCCAGCCGGTCACCATCAGTTATCCCTCAGTTGTTGCAATGAAACCTTATGCAAAAACCTCGACGTGCACTGTGAAATCACTATGAAGAATTTTGGGTAACGAGGCATCCTGCAAAGAAACACACCCCACATATGGTGAAATGACGCCACCCAAAGATGATGTAACAATGCACCCTAAAGACTAAATTTGTTTGAATTTCTAAAGATCTTTCCTTGTAGCCCTCCACTATAGCCTACCTGGTTCACAGCTCATGAAGCTTATGACTCCAACCTATATGACATACAAACATCATCATAGCTCACCATTATGACATGTGTCACCAACTACAATCTATGTGGTTCACAGCTCATGGAGCTTTCAACTCCAGTCTCTACGACCTATTGACATCATCACAGCTCACCACTATGGCTTACACAACCAAATACAACCTACGTGGTCCTCAACTCATGCAACTCCTAATTCCGACTCCTATGGCCAAAGGGCGTCATCATAACAACCATTATGACCAACATTGGCAACTACGACCAACATGGTTCATAACTTGGGTAGCTTCCGACTCCGACCTCTATAACCTACGAATATTACCACAACTCACCACTATGGCCAGCTTGGTCCATAGAATACACAACTCATAAGTTAGACCTCTGAGGTCTATAAAAGTAATTAGAGTTTACCATTATGACCTATGAGACCAACTACAACCAACGTAGTCCACAGATCTTGTAGCTCTCGACTCTAGCTTCTATGGCTTACGAACATCATCATAACCCACCATTAAGGTCCATGTTACCAGCTATGACCAAAATGGTTCATATTTCGTACATCTTTTGACTCTGACCTTTGCGGCCTTTGAACATCATCGGAACTCCACACCACAACTTTTATTACTTACTATGTCCTACGTGACTCACAGTTCATACAACTCCCAAATATGGTATATACTATTCTTGACCTTATTTTTTGTATAAGCTCTTTCCTCTCATTCCCCCTATAAGTATAAGATTTAGCCTTAGGGTTTCTTTAGAGGCTCTCCTAGAGGACTAGTGGTGGAACCAATACCTAAATAGAATTTCAAACATCTCCTTCTTCTTTTTGCTTCATATACTTTGTTTCAAACCTTTAACCTTTGGTTAAGAGGTTAAAGCTAAGTCATTGAGACCCGAGTTGAGTACCCATAGGTTGAAAGTTCCTTAAACTGTCCTATGACCCTAGAACCTTAGTTCTTCTGAGCAATTTGCACTTGTCTTTCACAATTCCTCGTATGATTCCTTCTTCGATTCATGAAAAAGCACATTGAGTATGAGACTCATCTAGGACCAAGATACAGCTTATACCTTAAAAGAGAATATACTAATTAAAATTCTAAATTCTAAAATTAAACTTAAATAAATTGAAAATTAAAAAGAATTATGAGGCCTAAAATTAATTAATCAAATACATTAAAACTAATTTCAATAAAAATTAACTTATTAAAATTGATTAAAATTAACTTATTAAAACCCATTACAATTGACTTGTTAAAATCAAATTCAATTAATCTTAGCAAAATCAAAGGTTTTAATGCTATCATATTATAAAGCCATTGTAATTAACTCATTAAAATTATTAAGCCATTAAAGTTGAAGAAAAAGCCCAAGCTCAAGAAAAGCCCAACGTAAATGCTCTCATCGTTTTAATAATTTATAATTTAAATTATTAAAACATAAAATCACTAAATGACAATAAAATTTGTTATTCCACCTCATGACAAGTCAAATAAAATCGCAAGCCCAAACAACTCCTCTGGTGATAATAAAGATAATAATAATCACAATAGAAATAAATAAATATGATAACAATATAACAATCATAAAAAATAAATAAGAATATAATAACAAAATGATACTCATGTTCGTAATAGCAATGATAATAATAATAATATAATAATAGATAGGATGATAATCATAATAATAAAATAATAATAATAACAATAATAATAAGGATAATATAATGATTATAATAATAATATTAACTAAATAAAATAACTAATGAAAAAGCTAAACAAATAGAAAAAGAAAACAAAGACACAAAAACTATCTCTCTTCTTCTCTTTTTTTCCCCTCCTCCTAGGAAAAATATTAGGTATCTGGACCCGTATTAACGGAGTGTTGCTGCGCTTGACCCAAAAAAAATATGTAATCGCAACAAGGTTCATACATCGGGAGGAAATATCACATCCTCTTCATACCAACCGCCACTCTTATTACCACCAGAACTCCACAATATTTATCAAATACTTATCAAACTATTCACCTAAATCTCCACTAAATTTCTACCAAACGTCCTTCAAAATTTTCATCAAAACTCCACAATAACTTCATCAAATGTCCATCCAAACAATTCACCTTAATCTCCACTAAACTTCTACCAAACTTTCTTCAAATTTTTCACAAAAAGTCCAAAACAATTTCACAAACACTCCACAATAAGTTCATTAAAACCACATAAGAATATCACCAAGCATCCACCAAGCATCCTTTATACCATCACTCACCAAGCATCCTTTATACCATCACAAAAAAAAAAACAAACATCATAACAAATCTCTCTCAAATCTAACATTAAAGAACATCTAAACACATGAAAATTAAAACCTCAATGACTGTCAACATACTAACTGAAATAAAATGTGATTAGATGTCTATTCGTAATTCTCTACAATTACAAAAGTAGCTACAATGGCATTTTCAACCCTTACAGGGTTAAGGCATATAAAAAAACTTAAAGTCAATAGAATCTGATTTCTACACTCAAAAATTAATTCAAATGACAATCAAACCATAAAACTTGAATGAACAGGTACATGTTCGTAGCTCTCCATGAGTTACGAACGTATGTCTTTCATTGTTAAACAATGATATTGGGATTAAAGTTACTAACGAATCACTCCAAAGTGCACATTAACATGTTTACTTAAAAATTTCATTGAAATTTTAAGCCAACCCAATTCAAATCTAAAAAATCTAAACAAACCAACAAATGAAAACACAATTAAAAAGATAAAAAAAACCTTTTAAATCACTTAATCTAATGAATCATAACATAAAAGTCACTAAAACTTAAATTCAAACTTTGGATGAGGTAACATATGGTTGCTAAGAAGGGTTTTCTTGATTATTAATAACCAAACAAACCACAAATCTAAACAACCCTGGGATGATGGAACTATGGGATCCTAACCAGTGTCGTCCCCAAATCAAATAAAAATGTAACAATAATATAATTGAAATAAGCTATTTTAAGCAACTGAAATTTTCAACTATTTAAAATGAGAGACAATACTAAAACTTAAAGTAAACCTCTAATGAACAAACATCATCTAACACAACTTTAACCCCTTTTACTCTGGTCTATAAAGCTCTCTTGAACGATGCAACTATGGTTGTTGACAAGAATTTTCTAGTCACGGTAAGTTTAACTACCTCACTAGGCTAAGTAGATCAAGGACTACGACACCACGGGATGACGAAAAGTTATAGTCATCTTGACTGGGTTGTCTTAAACGAAAAGATGAATTTTCTCATTTCACAACTCACCCACTTTTAGACATCATGAGTCATTAACCACTTCAGACGTCATAGAAGTAGATAAATGATGTTATGATTGTTGTGATTGATCATTAGATGCTTGCCAGGATGAGTAGATGACTATATTACACTAGGTTGACATAGATTTTTCTTATATGTTCTAGGTTGCTATAGTTAGCTCAGGATGTATTTATTTTATTTTGAAGGGCTATTGTAATTGAAATAAAGTATGTTGTTGTAGTAACCTAGGGTTTGCCTTTTGAGTTATTACTTTCTTTGTAGAGTTACAAAGTGTTCTGGTCGATTGACTACCAAACATCTAATCTATCCACAAGAGGATGAAACATGAAGCGAAATATGAACTCCAACTAAGCTGGCAACTGTGGTTCGGATGATGTCAGTCGAATGAGTTTGATAAAAGTTTAGAAATGGCACCCATCTTGTCATATGTGTCTGTGATTTTGCTCAATAGGTTTGGCTACATTTTGAGGTCGGTGCTTTGTTTGTGCCTTTTGCCTGGATTAATGGTAGGCTCATCTAAGGACTAAATTTCTACCCAAATTAAATAAACAATCTAAACCTAAATTTAAAAAAAATATATAGCTGATAACCAAAATAAAATTACATAAATTATTGCATTCACAACCTTAGCAAACAACATACATATAAAATAATTTTGATTTGAAAAATAAATAAAATTGAGTAGAAACTCATTTTCTATTTAGGAATATGAACAAGAACATGATCATAGACATATGCATAGCATATTTGCTTCTATTCCTTTATCTTCGGGCATTCACACATTGCATAATAGGGGAATGATTTGTCCAGTGAGAGTCGTTTTTGCCACATGAAAGTGAATTTCTGTCATTTGCATCTCAATTGGCCTTATAAATTTATCTTCTAAATATTTATTATCAAGGACATGCATATCTATTACACAGTATGTTCTGATTCACTTGAAACTAAGAGTTGACCAAAATAAAATATTTGAGTGTGGCGAGGTTAAAAAATGTTAAGTTTTAAAAAGTAAAAATATAATTACATTAGTCTTAAGATATTTTGCATGTCATACTTACTTAGGCAGCTTGATTTATAATCAAGTCATAAAACCCACTACTCCTAATAAATGACAACCTTGTCTAGCTTGCATCATTAAGACTAGCCATGCATGGTCTTAAATGCGATTAGGCAGTTTAGATGACAACCCATTCCGCACATAATTGTAAGTCCATTGCATTCTGTTTATTCATGTTTTCATTTCCTTTAAATTAGAGTTCTGATGTTTCAGTTTTCTCAATGAACTTCACCTTAGTTTTAGGATTCCGAGGTTGCTCATCTAGTCAAGGCATAAGTCTTCATCCTCCTAAGCTTTCTGTACATTTTTATATCATGTGATTTAAGTCCTAATATTCTAATAAAATGATAAGATGAAACATCAAATAAATCTCTTTTAAATCATTAAAGCTAAATAATAAGATAGTTGAGATGTCTTTGAGTTTCTTGGTACCTTGGACATCTTCTATCTTTCTTTCTTTGGGTTCTGATAATAATTGTTCCACTTTTGAGCATTTCCCGTTTGAAATTCCTAATAATCAATCGCGGAAACCTAAACTTAGAAATTTGTTGAAGGCAAAACTACAACATTAATCTAAATTTTCTTCAGCTACTTTTGTCGCTTAAAATGTAACTAACTATAGGGGTTTGCCCTTATAGAAAGTTTGTAACCCATATTTATTCAGAACTCTATCTAGTCTTCAATTTAGATAGGGAGAAATATTTGTTGGTTTAATCATAAACCTTGCAAATATCCAAAATTTCTTAGTTTAAATAATATGAACTCATCATAAAGTGGTATTTCTATCTTTCAGAATGACATATTACTTTTAATAACGTGTTTGATTATTTAAATAATTAAATCATTGAATTTGTAAGGTATTCAAAATTCCATGACGAAAAATAAACCAAAAAATGCCTAACGACGTCATTGCATCCCACCAACACGACCTATGTGCCCAACTACAACTTAGTGGTTCATAACTGTTGTAGCTTCCTACCATGTCCTCGACGACTAACTTACGCTCCTAAAGTAATCTTCTTCGACCCACTTGATTTACTATTACCATGTTATTCAACTGCAACCTATACCATAAGCCGCCACTATAGCCACCGTCTACAACATTTGCGGCAGACTACTATCTTCATTGTAAGTGCCTATGGCCCTTGGAGTCTGCTATCATCGAGAACTATATTCACTACAACCAGGCTATGATTATTATGAATGAAATACAATTGAACATTTACAATGATCGTTTTTGTAACATATATTCTCTAATTTAGGAGAAGAGTAAACAAATGTACACAACATTCATAGTGGATTATTTCGACCGGGCTAGATAACCTGATCTTTTCCCATTCTAGAGTTTTTTAATTAAAAATTAAGGTAACTCGTTATGCTTATTTCTCTTTAATTAGCTGCGTGCATGTTGGTTTGTTATGAAACGCTAAGACGAAGATTCATCACTCTACCACCCCGAATCTTCTGACACGCATCAGACGTAATATTAAAAGTTGGAGTGACATATTTGTAAATTTGAAAAGTTGGCTGTTAGATATAAAATGACATAAGATTATTAAGGTATGTACGTAAATGCCCAATCAAAAAAATATAATGATATAAAAGGCGGCAAAAAAATGAAAGGTGTAAGACTAAAGTGAACTAGCACGCAGCATTCAATTCAGTAACTACAAATTCAATGTTCTTAAAAATCTATGTATTAAGATCATTACAAAAATAGCAATAAGTCTGATAAATAAATTGTCCAATTTGCATAATAATCCCTTTATCATTTAGGCTCAAAGCATATTTAATTATTATGAGATATTAAATATCTATTTATCGACCTTTTTAAATGTAACATCAAATCTCGTTATGAAAACTGATGCCTGTTACTAGAGTTATTGGTCTGACAGAAATGTAAATATAAAGAGGATAACGGATACAATTAGATTTTTTATCATTACGATTAGTTGTAGGAAACTAAGCATGCTTGACAACAGTTTTTTGTTCAAGAGGCCTTTGATGAATAAAAATCCAATGCAATTCTGTGGAAGAGTCATGCAAAACTTGATTAAGGGCCAAGAGGAAGAGGAATACACTTTGAATTTGAATTCAGCGTTTCTGGATGTAAATTAGCTATTGTTTAGCTTGCAGAGTTGCAGGCATTTAAATTAAGGAAGATTTACATACATGCCACACGATTCTTTAGTAGTTACATATCTAGCACCTAAACTTTGATATTTACATTAGTACCATTTGACCCATGCATAAAAGGTGTATTTTGCTTTTAGAAGTTAGTGATAGTGGTGTTTTTTTATGTGATGAGATAGATTTGAGCGTTAGAAACTTAAAAATTGAACTTCGGGTGTTAGATATGTAAATTCATAAGAATTGTGTGGTGTGTGTGAACTCCATACATAGCACCCAATTCCCATGTATCTGCATATATCTACCACGTTGAACTTTGCTTTTCCAGGTTATACCATCTAATCTCTTGTATCCTATAAAAAAATGTCACTATTTTAACCTTTAAAATGTGGAATATTCCTTTTCATTCATAGGTTAGGTGGTATAGATGTAGAATTTGAAGTTTAGATGTTAGATATGTAAATAATTAGGAATTCAGTGATCTTCATATAAGTTTATCAAAAAATTGTTATTGATTGAGTTGGAGCTTAAGAAATTGGGAACATCCAATTCTTATGTATCTACATATGTAAAAGCTAAGCTTTGCTTCTATTTGAAATGTTTCATTTTATGTGGTATAGACGAGCAGATTTACTTCTATCCTGATATAATTTATGTTCTGTCATCGTAGCTTTTTTGAAGTAGATTTAATGGATGTGAATGGGAGCTGCTTCATTATTTATAAATTTGGTGGATACTGGATTAAAGTGAAAAGTTAATATAGAAAAAGTACGAAGGTGGCAACCAGAAGACAGTCAAACTAGAGAAGGAAAAAATTAACTGTTTTGTACTTAGTGAAGGGGCCGAAAAGATTCGTCCATGGCTAAAAGACCCTGATTTTGAATTGCACTGCCATACATGTAATAGTTCAACTAAAATATGCAAGCCAATCATAGCTGTTGTTGATATATTGGAAATGATCAATCATTCTAATGGCGGAAGTAAGAAAAGGGTTGTGATTGTAGATCAAAGTAGTAATAAAGATCTATTGTTTACACTTAATTAAGGGATTGAGGATAATAATCAGATGTTGGAGTTCTGTCATCCAACATTTAATGTTGAAGTCAATTGTGACACTGTATTTGATATTATTAGTGATGGATTTTTTGTGTATGAAAATGGAGATAACAAAGCTTTATTAGTAGACTTGCTTTTTCTGAATTCTACAACTCTCAAGTAAGCCCTTTGCACCGAGACAATTTCAAGTAATTTTACACTGAAGATTAAAGCTAGTAACAAAAGTAGAATTATAACAATTTGTGTGTGAGACTAATCTTGAATTGGTAATTTGAATTGATTACACAATTAGTGGCTTCATCATAGGCATGAGTTCATTAGTGGATATAGAAGATATGATCATAGCATTAATTTTGAATTAAATATAGGAGATATGACAATATCATTAATTTTGAATTTGAATCTTAAATTCAAATTCAAAAATTCAAATTCAAAATTCAAATATATATAATCAATTCAAATAGACGCGAATTGATGACACTTAATTCTCTTGCCTTTATTATGTACGTTTCTTGTTTTATTTTGGTATGTCTTAGTTAGTATAAAATTGGGTGTTGTTTTGCATTGAAAAACACCCAGACTTGTATCTTTTCACTCCTTCAAAAATAATAAAAGAGAATTCCCAAAAGTCCAATTGTATTTTTCGATTTGTCCTTTAGCGATCCATTAAATTGGAACCAACATTTGGTATCAGAGCGCCTAAGCCGAAGGACATGTCGTCACCGAGCAGAGCTATCATAGGAGATATGCCAGCAACGAAGATCGGAAG
>NW_018164746.1:59762-60285 GCF_001263595.1 Phalaenopsis equestris
GGCAAAGGGCGGGGACGAGGGCAAGGTCGAGGTGGAGAAAGCTCACCTCGACAAAAAGACATCAAACCCCGTAAAGACAAGAGCACAGTGAAGTGAGCACAGACAAGAGCACAGTGAAGTGTTACAATTGTCAAAAGTACGGACACTACGCGTCTGAATGTCGTAGCAAGAAGCCCGAAGAGGAAGCGAACCTTACTAGCCTTCATGACGAGGAGCTAGCGTTGATGTTTGCCGAGGGAGTGGCGAATCCATTGCCCGGAGATGAGGAGAAAAATCTCGAAGAGATCACGCAAGAATCGTCCAAGGAGGAACCAGAGGGGGTGTTACTCAATGAAGAAAAAGTCAAGGCAAACCTCCTCGCAAGTGGCGAGGAGTATAATCACACCAACGTATGGTATCTTGACAATGGAGCAAGCAACCACATGACAGGCCATCGAGAGAAGTTCAATGAGCTCGACGAGAAGATCACCGGAAATGTGAAGTTCGGAGACGGCTCACTCATCGAGATCAAGGGCCGAGGAAC
>NW_018164746.1:60468-61417 GCF_001263595.1 Phalaenopsis equestris
TTTCCCTCGAGACAAGCCAACCTGCTTCTCTATTAGCATCACTAGCAGATCCGGCTTGGTTATGGCATGCGAGCCTTGGGCATGCAAACTTTTATGCGCTCAAAATGATGGGGGAGAAGGAGACGGTCATAGTGTTGCCTAAGATCACACACCCCAACCAAGTGTGTGAGAGTTGCATGATTTCAAAGCAAACAAGACTGTCATTTCCTGCCCAAGCCAACTTCTAAGCCGAGCACCCTCTACAACTTGTGCACGCGGATCTGTGTGGTCCGATCACCCCGACATCACTCGTCGGAAACAAGTATTTCTTTTTACTTGTTAATGATTGTAGTCGTTGGATGTGGGTGTATATGATCAAAGAAAAAGGAGAAGTTTTTGAAACATTCAAGAAATTCAAGAAGCTCATGGAGAACACGTCGGAGTACAAGTTGAAGATTTTACGAACTGATCGAGGTGGCGAGTTCACTTCCCAAAAATTCACGGAGTTCTGCAAAGAAGAGTGATTCGAGCGTCATCTCACGACATCGTACACACCTCAACAAAATGGTGTGGTGGAGAGGAGAAATCGCACCGTGATGGGCACCACGAGAAGCTTGCTTAAAATCATGCAAGTCCCGGCAAACCTTTGGGGAGAGGCGGTACGACATGCAGTATATCTCTTGAACCGCTTGACAACAAAGGTGTTAGGAGATTGTACCCCTTACCAAGCATGGTTCGGCAAGCGACCTCATTTGAAACACTTGAGAGTGTTTGGATGTACCGCACATGTGAAGGTTGCAGGTCCACATCTCAAGAAGCTCGATGATCGAAGTCAAGCAATGGTGTATCTTGGCGTCGAAGACGGAAGTAAGGCGCACAGATTTCTCGATCCACAACGCAGAAAAATTCTTGTGAGCAGAGACGCTGTGTTTGAAGAGGAGAAGAAGTGGGAATGGTGCAACGATGATGA
>NW_018164746.1:61722-87276 GCF_001263595.1 Phalaenopsis equestris
CTCACTTGCCGAGGTCTATGCGGAAGCACCACTAGTAGAGATGGATCTTGATGAATTATTGTTGCTCACTACCAATGAGCCAACAACATATTATGAGGCGACAAGCGAGGAGGCGTGGAATAAGGCCATGCAAAAAGAGCTCGATTCCATCAAGAAGAACAAGACGTGGGAGCTCACTGACTTGCCACCCGGTCACAAGCTCATCGACTTAAAATGGGTGTTTAAGTTGAAAAGAGACTGTGAAGGCAACATCCTTAAGCACAAAGCAAGATTGGTGGCGAAATGTTACGTGCAGAAGCAATGAGTTGACTTCGAGGAATCCTTTGCACCGGTGGCGAGACTCGATATCGTCAGGTTAATTCTTGCCCTCGCAGCTCATCGTGGGTGGGAGATCCACCACTTGGACGTTAAGTCGGTGTTTCTCAATGGTGATATTGAAGAAGAAGTCTACGTCACCCAACCTGAAGAATTCATTGTCAAGAATGAAGAGCACAAGGTGTACAAGTTGTCCAAAGCTCTCTACGGACTACGTCAAGCACCAAGGGTGTGGAACACTTGTCTTAACAAGAGAATGATGAGTCTAGGCTTCGTGAAGTGTCCTCAAGGGCAGGCTATGTACACGAGGAATCACAGAACAGAAGTACTCATCGTCGGCGTGTACGTTGACGATTTGATTGTAACGGGATTCAGCATTGATGGTGTTGAGATATTTGACCAAAAGAAAGGCCACATCACAATGAAGCAATCGGCTTACGCAAAGAAGGTGTTGGAGCAGTTCGAAATGGTAGATTGCAACCCGAGCAAGTATCCAATGGAAGCAAAGTTGCAACTCGGAAAGGATGCGGAATGAATCGTTGTGAATCCCACCAAGTATAGGCGTGTCATCGGGTGTCTCGGGTACCTGACCCATACTCGACCTGATATCTCATACGCAGTTGGCATGGTGAGTCATTACATGGAGTAGCCTACCACTTTACACCAGCAGGCGGTGAAGCATATTCTTCATTACATAAAGGGAACAATGAGCTACGGGATTCAGTACAAAAGAGGACAAGGAGCTGAAGAACTCGTCGGTTTTACTGACAGTGATCTAGCCGGTGATATAGACAACAGGAAAAGCACTGGAGGGATGATATTTTATCTCAACGGGAATCTAATCACTTGGCAATCTCAGAAGCAGCGAACCGTTGCTCTATCATCCTGTGAGGCAGAGTTCATGACAGCCACTGCGACATCATGCCAAACATTGTGGCTGAGAAGTTTGTTGAGCGAGGTGACTGGAAATGAGCCAAAACCAGTAACTCTCTACGTCGACAACAAATCTGCAATAGCATTGATAAACAACCCAGTGTTTCATGGACGCAGCAAGCACATCGACACTCGCTTCCATTTTATTCGCGAGTGTGTCGAGAATCGACAGATCGTCGTGGAGTTCGTAAGCACCGGAGAGCAACGTGCGGATATTCTTACCAAGGCTCTAGCAATAGTTAAATTTGGGAAAATGCGAGAGCTACTTGGTGTAAACAACTTCGAACCAAATCAAGCTTACGGGAGAGATTGTGAGACTAATCTTGAATTGATAATTTGAATTGATTACACAATTAGTGACTTCATAATAGACATGAGTTGATTAGTGGAACAGATATAGAAGATATGATAATAACATTAATTTTGAATTAAATATAAGAGATATGACAATATCATTAATTTTGAATTTGAATCTTAAATTCAAATTGAAAATTCAAATATGTGTAATCAATTCAAATAGACGCGAATTGATGACACTTAATTCTCTTGTCTTTATTATGTACGTTTCCTGTTTTGTTTCGGTATGTCTTAGTTAGTATAAAATTGGGTGTTGTGTTGCATTGAAAAACACTCAGACTTGTATCTTTTCACTCCTTCAAAAATAATAAAAGAGAATTCCCAAAAGTCCAATCTTATTTTTCGATTTGTCCTTTAGCGATCCATTAAATTGGAACCAACATTGTGCACGTCAAGGATGTCCTTGGAGGGTTCGTGCATATGTTTGAATGGTCATTCATAAAAAGCGAAGTGAGCAGATGCACTAATTTGTGCCCTGTAATTAAGAAAGAAGGAAATAAATGTGCTACAATTAACTGGGTAGCTCATGAGATATAGGATTTAGTAAAAAAATCGGAACATTCCTTGAAATCTCCTAAAAACAACTTGGAAACCACCTATGGGTTATCATTACCATACATGAAATTATGAAGTTCAAAGGAACAAACAAGAGACATTATTTGGCTCAGTAGATGATTATTATAATAGTGTCTATGTTTACATCATAGCTTATTCACAGAAACCTGGGTTCTCACCTAACATACATATGTGACAATCATGACAACAGCTTTAAGAGATTTTATGTGAGTTTTAAGGTTTGTAGGGATGGTTTCCTTGCTAGTTGTAGATATTTGATTGCACTTGATGTATGCAACCTTAAATGTCTCTTGATGGAAACAATGGGCTTTTCCCTATTACCTTTGTTGTTGAATCTGAATAAAAAATGTCATGGGAATGATTTTAAAGAAATTCTTTACAAGTCATTAGTGGTGACATAAGTTATTTGACTTTCATTTCTGACGTAGAAAAAGGGTTAAGTGAGACCATTAGAGTTATATTTCTAAACTCTAAGCGTAGAGTATGAGTACGATATTTATGGAAGAACATGAAAAAGTTCTTCCACTATGATGATATTTATATACTGAAAAAATTGGTGCTGACTGCTGCTAATGCAAACGCCAGAAAAGAGTACGATGGAGGCACGGCTAGCTGGGAGCTTCTCGAGAAGGTATGCGGCCGGGTAAATGGAGACAGTTTGGGTTGGGAGATTCTCAAAGAGGTAAGCGGCGGGGAGGCGGGTGATTTTTAGTAGCGCTCGAGTTCTCATCAAGGCTGAGTTAATCGAGAGATGGGAAGGAAGACACTATCTTAATTTAGATGTTAAAATAGCTTTGGGTTTGATATATGTAAATAAAACAATTTTGGGTGCAAGATATGCAAATCAGAAGTTTTAAGTGCTTGTATGTAATTCCACCTAACGATAACACCAATTAGTGTCTAATAGTGTTGCTTACGAAAGTTGTCCGCGGGCATTGTCGAATAAATGTTCTCGGGCCTACAATTCAGACTTTGAGTTTTACAAGCAAATGGGCCCTATACAGTACGGGATTTGTTCCTGGAATTAAAATAGATCGAAACAACCGCCTACCTTATTCCTGCTCCATATTGCCCATTCGTTTTAACTACTGCAAGGATTAGACCAGCAATTCAGCAGCTGTCTTTACATAAGGTATAATGCAATGTTCAATGCATATGCATGGGTCTTTGTTCAGTTGTAGGAATAACCTTAGAGCATCATAATCACAAAAGAGAGAATATCCATATTTTCAAGGGAGAATCCATAAAAACTATTTTATTGATCAATTCATCAATTAAATATTAAAAGTCATTTGAGGTAAGAAAAAGTAAAGAATAGTGCTTATGCACTCACCAAAATTTACATTAGTCTCTCTGATGAAAATCCAAAATAATGTTTTTAGAGTTTCATATATGATCTTAAATCTTTATTCTTTCAAAAGACAATATGCTTGAGTAATAAAATAATAATCTTGCATTCACCTTCAATTTTTTGAGATATATGTGCTCAAAAATTTTTAACTAATTTAACACTCTATTAATAGATTATAGATGCAAGTAATAAAATTAAAATCAGTGGAGAGCATTGCTTGCTAGAAGAAAAATTAGTAAAATTTATCTAACTTATTAAGTTTAAGTCATTAGTAAAAGATGGGAAAACTATTAATCTCAACCCAAAACTATGATCATGTTGTTGTTGTGAGATCTAGATATACCAGCTGATGTGGTATATATATAAATCAAACAAAAGAACGATCGACAAAGTTAAAGATAGAACGAGAAAAATTCACACCAAAAAAGAACAACACAGCGGAACACACAGATTTTCGTGATTCGGCAAACTGCCTACGTTCACAGAGTTGCAGAGGATTTTATTATTTGAGGAATTTACATCAGTTGATCACCTTGATTTACAAGAGGAATCTCTCACTCTTTGTTGCTCTCTCTCTGTTTCTCTCTATTTTTCTCTCTCTATACCGAGATACATCGAAGAAAACTTTACACTGAGATACACCAAAGAAGACACTTACAAGAGAAATAAACTCAATTTCTCTTCTACCACAAGCCACCAAGAAGAAGTCTAGGGTGAACAATCTTCTTCTTCTTCCTTCTTCTTCCTTTTGCCGCAAGGAACAACACCTCCTTGCACTTCTCTTCCTTTGCCCCGAGGAAACCTTTCTCTATCCCTAGAGAATCGAGGAAGAACTCAAAGTGTGATTTCTCAAACTGAAGGAGAGCCATCCGAAGCTTTTATCACAAACAGGAAGGAGAGAAGGGATGCTTCGCTTCACAATAGACGAAAGCGAGAACGGTTGGCGTGAAATAGAGGAGGCGCGAATCTTCGCGAATGGGAGCGAGATTGCGACGCTTCACGATCGAGAATAGGGAGCGGGAAGGTTTTGTTCGCGAAACGGAAGACGAAGGAGGGATCTTCTGTAGTGGGCTCCAGCGCTAACAATCTCCCACTTGGAGACCGATACATGTATCCTCCACCATGAATTCTCCATGAATCCTCCAACTTGAATCCTCTACGTTGAATCCTCCACCTCTGCAACTCAAAACCTCTGTCTTCACTCCAGAAGACCAACTGAAGCTGTGCACAACTTCAGTTTCCCAAGAGTACACCCGCAGTTAATATATCAGCAGGCTCCACATAGGTTTTCACCTTCAAGCTATTTCCTGGGTCACTCTTGTCTCTTCTTAAAACTTTCACTGCATGGGCAACATCCTGCCTCTGTTGAGAGCCTTTTTTAACAAATTTAGCCTCGTACCTCTTACTGTCATCACGCTCAGTCTTCCCCTGGTACACCCATTTGTTGTGCAATACATTTTTCTCTCGTGAAAGTTATGCCAACTCCCACTTGCTCGAACTTTCATCTTGCATGATTTCTTCATAGCTCTGTGGTTCTTTAACATCTGTCTATGGAACAATAAGAAAGGGTGTCCCGGACCCACTTTCCTCTTCACTTCCAGCACTGCCCTACACTGTGGCCTCTGGTAGATTTTCTACCACATTCAAAGCCCCTGAATCAAATGTCAAGTCTTCAACGGAATTATGAACTGCCAATAATAGTGTATCCTGTGATTCTTCAGATACCACATTTGCACTATAATTCTCCATCTTCTTAGGATTCCTACAATTCTTCTTTATGTGGTCAGCCTTGCCACAATTCCAACAGGTTGTCTGTTTACTAAACTTTGATTTTGATCTCCCTATACTTGAGTTTCTTGCATGTCATCTCCCTCCGAAATTAACATTCAATGCCAAACTCAAACCTGAGACCTCGTCAAAATCTTTCTTGTGAACTTCCTCAGCCAAAATCAAATCACGAATATCATCGTATTCTAATTTAGATTTACCAACAAAATTGCTAACTGCTATCCTCATGGCTTCCCAACTATCTGGCTATGAAGCCAACAAAATCAGTGCACATATCTCATCATCAAAATCAATTTCCACGGACGATAATTGATTTGTGATAGAATTGAAAACATTCAGATGTTGAGCAACAGAAACACTTTCCGCCATCTTCAAATTGAATAACTTCTTCATCAAGTGCATCTTGTTATTCGTCGATGACATTTCATACATACCTGATAAGGCTGTCATAAGATCTGCAGTCGTCCTTTTCTTGACGACGACGTGTGCAACGAACCTCGATAGCGTCAATCGAATAACCCCCAGAACTTGTCGATCCAACAAATTCCATTCAGCCCCATCCATCCTTTCAGGTCTTTTCCCCAATAACGGAAGATGAAGTTTCTTCCCATAAAGATAATCATCTATCTGCATTATCCAGTAACCAAAATCCGTGTCATCAAACTTCTCGATCCCTGAAACCTTCACTTCATCTGCAACCATCATTCTTCCTCAGATCCGAACAAAGCTCTGATATCAGTTGTTGTTGTTGCGAGATCTAGATATACCAGTTGATGTGGTATATATATAGATTAAACAGGAGAACGATCGATGAAGCAAAAAATAGAATGAGAAAAATCACACCAGAAAAGAACACACAGATTTACGTGGTTCGGCAAAAGATTTACACACACAGATTTACTTGGTTCGACAAATTGCCTACGTCCACGGAGTTGCAAAGGATTTTACTACATGAGGAATTTACATCAATCGATCACCTCAACTTACAAGAGGAATCTCTCACTCTTCGTCGCTCTCTCTCTCTTCTTTTCTCTCTGTTCTTCTCTCTCTATACTAAGACACACTGAAGAAAACTCTACACTGAGATACACCGAAGAAGACAAACTTACAAGAGAAATAAATCCAATTTCTCTTCTGCCACAAGCCACCAAGAAGAACCTAGGGAGAACAATCTTCTTCTTCTTCCTCCTGCCGCAAGGAATTGCTCCTCCTTGCACTTCTCATTCTCTGCCCCGAGAAAACCTTCATCTATCCCGAGAAAACCGAAGAAAAACTCAAAGCGTGACTTCTCAAACTGAACGAGAGTCATACAAAGCTTTTATCACAAACAGGAAAGAGTGCTTCGCTTCACAACAGAGGCGGGAGCAGTTGGCGTGAAATAGAGGAGGAACGACTCTTCGCGAACGAGAGCGGGAATGAAAGCGGGATCGCGAGGCTTCGCGATTGGGAACAGGGAGCGATAAGACGTCGTTCGTGAAACAGAAGGCGGAGGCGGGATCTCCTATAGCGGGCTCCAGCGCTAACAGATCAAATATTATGTAATGTCTTAAAGAACCATAAAATAATATAAAGAAGATAATATTAAAACAAAAAGTACAACACTCTTAAAACTCTTTGGAGGGATTTTTTTGTTTATAACTAGATACTAAACTTAGTTATGATACCCCCAAGGGTCAAGTGGTTGCATTCAAAAATGTTTAATTCGAATTATTTGGAGTATATGGAATTATGATACTCCCAAGCATATATGGAATTATTCAAAACTTTGATCATGGGTAAATAGTTGAGATACTTTAAGGCTAAAAAGTTGGGTATTTTTATAATTATAGAATTGAATCTCATATATTCTTGAACTTATGTACTATGTGATGAGTCAATTTACAGTGAAAGATTCAAAATATATGATTACTAAATGTAACTGAAAATATTTATATTAATTTTAGTATAAAATGAGTACTTAGGAGTGGTGAATGATTGCAACATTCATTAAAGCTAATTTTACGCTTATTTAATAGTAAAGACAATCATTCCTCCACCACTTAAAGTTATTCCTCTTTAGATCATATATAATTTAAGGTATTATCCTTCTTATAATCTGCTTTAAAATTTAAGAATTTCTTAATTTATTTATTTTAAGCAAGATTTTTTACTTAAAATTTACATAAATAAAATGCTATTGATACAATTAAGGACGAACATGTAACTATACATGTGCTAAGAGCAGAACAAATTGCATAGGGAATAGACAAAACAAGCATGTGCATATGGCGTTGATATGATGTAGACTTAATTATTAATTGCTTTGGAGGAAATAATAAATGGTTCTAGAATATTTTAAAATGTGTATCAAACCTTAAATTAATTTTTTTTTTTTTTTTTGTAATTGGGAGATATGATAATATTCATTTTTATAAGTTATAAAAATAGAAAATGATATATTTTTCAATTTTTAGTGATTTTTTTAATGGAAAAATATTATCATTTTGGTTTAAGATATTCCGAAATGCTAGGTTTTTTTTCCTCCATACAAATGATTAAGATATCACATGTGTGATTATTATGAGGGAAAATAGCCTCAATGACCCAAAAAAAAAAAAAAAGTTATGAACATTAACTCTAGAAAATATTTTTGAATAATGATTTGGAGTTCAAAATGTTAATTTTTAATCTTGCAACAAAACGTCTCCTTATAATTTGCACACTAAATGTAGAATTTAACTATGTATTATGAAATGTATAATTTTATAAGATAATAAGATTGATAAGAAATAGAATTGATGCAAAAAAATAAGAGTTTTATAATTAGTGTGGGAGGAAGATCCATATCATCTTGTGTATCATCTCAACTATAGGACATGAATTTATAATAAATTCATAAGAAAGGTAAATTTACTTTTGTTTTATGTACAATAATAAAAATAATAATAATAAAAAATAAAAAAATAGAAACCCATATATAGATAGATTATTATATATATATATATATATATATATATTTTGTTAGATAAGGCTCATATACCATATTAGGGACAAATGTTGGAGCACAATAGAGCGAGCAGCGGAGTGGAGCGGAATAATTTGTCAAATTGGGGTGAGTTTCGTTATGTGGGTTGGGGTGCGGGGGCAACGTCTCGTAGTATGGTACATGAGTAATTCTGTAATTACATATTGTAATCCAGGGTTATATATATGTCTGTTTGTAACCCTATGTCTTAATTCTGTATTATGTACTTTTCTGAATTGAAGGGAAGGAAAAGAAAGCCACTGCTCTGCTCCCGAGATCTTTGCCGAACCTCGTTTAAATCTCTGTGTTCTTCTGGATTTGTTTCGATTCCCATTTTTCTTCATACTAATTTCTCTCTCTCTCTCTCTCTCTCTCTCTATATATATATATATAATGTCCGGATGTTATTAGACAAGCCCGGGCCATACTTAAGTGGAGTACCACACCTTATACACATGGAAATTCAAACCAGTAATCTGAAGAGATTTATGGCCTTCAAAGAAATTACTGTACCAAAAGACCACAGAACGCACACTATATATAACAATTGTGTTGAAAAAGGGATTAACATTGATAGCACCATTTAAATATAATAACTGTTTCTTATCTAACCTGCCCACTTGTAGGAGAAGCGTCGCTCAACCACCAGTTTGCCACACATGCATGTATGACACTTGCACGCTAATTCAGGCGTGTCCGTTTCATTTTGAAATTTTTAGAGATTCCTCATACCAAATACATACGAAGTTAATTACTCGCATACTTTTCTGTCCATTAATATATTGTTGGTATACCCATGCATCGGCACTCATTACCAACTCTAATCATAGAATTAAAAGTTGGATTTTCAACTTTATTTATTCATTATTTACCACTCGGAAGTTAGGAGACTTGAGACTATTTATTCATTGTTTACTATGATGGTGATATAGATGAGGATGTAATTATTAGAATATATGTTACAGGGTCAAAGTGATAGCCTATTTTGTGATAGAAAAGTACCTACTTTGAGGAAAATTTTATAAGACGGCGGAGAGACCTACAAAACTTTATGGCGCAGAATATTGACTTGTAAAAGAAAAGCACAAAAACAAGTAAAGTGTTTCTTAGATGAGAATGCTTAACTGGATGATTGGCTCGACACTTGAGGCAAAATCCGAAATTATGCATCTGTGAAAGGGTTGTTGTAGTTCTAGTGGCAGACAAGATTGGAGCAAATCATCATAGATGGTTTAGTCAGATTAAATATAGTTCATCTGATCACTTAGGCGAGTAGATGTTTTAAATTTGATTTATATTAAGAAAATAGAGAAAGACTTAAGACTTGGGCACGTTGTATGATAAATGATCCTAATTTACTATAAATAAATGAAAATATGACACTCAATAGGACACAAATGATCTTAATTTTTTTCATTTGTACCCGACCCTACGTTTAGTGGGATAAAGGCTTGTTATTTTTCTTGTATAAGGTGAGGTCAATTGTGGTAAGGTATGTAAATCAGTTAATAGAGTTTTCTTTTGTAATTAGGAGACCAAAGTTTGAAACAGACTCTTACCACTGATTTATAAGCTAATTCTCATTAAAACTCAATTTTCGAGAAGTAAAGAAAGCTAAAATTTTAGGCAAGTGTAGTTTCAGTGAGTTGAGTTTAACATATGAATAATAAATCAATTTATATAAAAGAAGTTTTATAACTCTGAAATTTATGGGAATAAAAAAATATATGGAAGTAAGTTAATCTAATTTTTTTCATATAACATCTTAAATTTCTAACATTAATTCATGAAAAGAAATCTTTGATTGTGATGAGAGGAAATCAATATCATAAGAATTTTATTCTTTGCTTCTTCATGAATTCGTTGTTGATCATTTTCTAGTCAACAGTTTGTTAATTTGTCTATGTCATGAGAAGTCAACCTTGGATCAATCCAATTTTGCTTCATATTATGTGTCATTTAACGGTTTGAATTTCTCAGCTTCAATCAACTTCAGAAAATTAAAGGACATTAACAAATAAAATAGTACTTGTGAAATCAAGCATTTATCAAAATTTAAACCCCACTCTTATAGAAAAGAAAAAAAGAATAATAATAATTAAAATTGTTGCGTGCTAGAAAATTCACAGAAGTATAGTAAAAGATTATCGTCTTAGCGTTGCACGAGAATTCAACACACACTCATATAAAAGAAAACAACCAGTAGTGACACCAGAAGTTTTTATGTGAAAAATGCGTAAAGAGAAAAAATTACGAGGTTAGGCCGAGTTCTAAAAATCCACTACAAGTTGATTACATAGAGCCCTTGTCCCATAGACGAAAAACTATTACAAAGTCTTCTAAATTACAACGTCGACGTGTGAATGAACTTCTTGTAAGAAGTGGGTGGCAACCGACGGTGATCGGTGGAGGCTTGCAAGTGGTCGTCGACGACGGTCAACGGTGGTCGGCGATGATCGATGGTGGTTAGCGGTGGTCAACGGTGGTAGGCAACGATTGACGGTGGCAGAAGTGATGTTGGACTTTAGCTCATTCTCAAAGATTTAAGTTCATTCTCAAGCCTCAATCACTCTTCCTCCTCATGAGAGTAGTGAGACTATTTATAGTTTTCTAAGTGCAATTAATGCATAAATATTAATCACTTTAATTCCACGGCCCGGAGAGCTTCCTTCAATTTTGGAATTGAGCAACCTTGGGCTCGTTGGATTTATCTTGTCAAGACGCTCGATTCGACTATAAACTTGCCAGTTTTAACATCCATTTGAACTTCCAAATATGTCCAGAGATATTCCAAGCGCAGTATAATGACTTGATCCGGGCTTGATTTGACTCAGATTGAACTAACTTTGATTTCATCATATCTGTCTCATTGAGCCGGATAGTTTTACTATAAGTTTGCTGAAATCAAAGCTCTGGATGACTTTTTTTTTAAGATTTGAATATTTATTGCTCAAAATATTATCTCAAAATTCGTGTCATGTCTTGAGATTCGTACCGAATGATGAAAATTTGTTGGTAGCAAATCATTAGTACACACTAACTCTATTTTTCCCCTGCTCATTAGATCTCCATGGTTACCTCAATTTAGTCATTATCATTTGAAGTTCTGAAATCGACAATCAGTAGTAATAAAATATTCTCTTTTTACTATATCGAATAATGAGACTTAGCAAAGCTCAGTACCCAACGAAATATCGTTCCAGCCACTACGGGGAAAATAAAAGAGTATTGGCAGCAAACTTGGAAGCATATGGGCCCAAAGCCAGCTCCCGTTGTTCTTTCTAGTAAAGTCGAGCGCCCATGCAGCACTCGTTCTCGTTCATTTAGCCGACCCAAAGCTCTCGACCCCACCAAAAAGCATCTTTAGAATGCGACGGCTCCTTTCCTTTTCATGTTGCCAGCCAATTAATAATCTCGCCAAATATAATAAATAAATCTGGATGATTCCTCACATCCACGGCTTAGTCGCGTTTCCTAGAAATAGTATATAGTTATATAATTTGTAATCAACTAAAAAAAACACAACAATATCCAAGAATATAACAATATGAGATTTGAACTTAAAAGACTCTTATCTTAAGGAGGAATCAATGATATCTATAAATCCTGATTTATCTCTCGACATGCCATGTAGGTTGAAATACACAAGATGAGCGAAAAAAATAGGAGTGAAGGATGTTAAGGTGGACAATGATTCAAATGACTCATGCCAATAAGATGGGTCCCCTTAAAGCCTCTTTACCCCTTATTTTCTGTTTTTTGGGTGCCGTTAGCTTTGATCTAATGAATATTATTCATAGTTATATTTTAAATGTGAAGAGGAGGACAATAACTATAAGGCTTGGGCACTCTTCTCTTATTTATGAGCTACAAGATGGGGTAGGAGCCTTGTGAGACCTTTTTAAGGATGTTCTACTTCTTAAGTATGCTTTTAGCACGTGAAAATTAATTTCATCTGAATAGTGATTTTCTTTTGAGCATGATGAATGATCCACCAAATTCGTACATCGCCATCATTCGGGACTTGGGCTACCAAAATATTAAGCATAATATGTACAAGATTTGAGGGAGCAATTTTTTGTACTTCAAAATACAATGGAGGTGAACATTCAGTGATAATACAATACAAAATGTGTCATATATTTGATTATTTCATGGAACAACAGAAGCATAGCTTTTGGTTGATTTAAACTTAGCCCTATGGCATATGTTCACTAAACATTCATTCAATATTTGTTCTATGAATGTAGTCTTTTATTGATTTTTTTTTTATATATTTGTGAAACAGAAAGGAATAATACCTTGGTGACATAAGAGAGAGCGCTTTGGTGCGACATAAAAGAAATATTTATTTATTATAACTGCTTAGTGAAATGTAACAAAATTTCCAATTTTTTCCCATTAGTTGTCTGCTAATCTTATGTAACACTGGTTTTATATTTGGTTTGGGTAAGACCTTCGATTTATTATTAATTAAAGGGTGTTTTAGATTGCTAAAATAGGACTTGCATGCTTATTATTAAGTAGTGAATAAAAAATGAAACTTAATGATAACTTAAATTTCTTTTAGGAATTAATATTTCAAACAAATTTGTCTTATGCGAAGAACATAAATGAACATAAGTAGTTACATATGAATTTTGTTTAATTGATATATTATAACTAAATATTTTAAAATTTATTTTTATAACATTATTTTGATAAGTATCAAATGTAATATGGCACATGAGGTAGAATTTCACAACCTACTTTTGATTAAGTTAAATATATACAATGGAAAATAATAAGATTTTATGTTAGTTGAATCCAAAATATTTGTAATTCAAAGCTTAGATAAGGACAGAGAGAGATAGAGATTTCTTGGAATATAGTACTTTTCATTTAGGCATCCACGTCCGGGTCTACCTTACACTTTACTATTCTTATATTAAGAGATGGGGGTTACATTATGAAATGTTTATACAAACCATGAAATTCTCTATCGTTGGATGTTCATGGTAACTGTCATGATTTCCATTACCATGATTAAACTCTTTTATGTAGGATTATCTTTCTGCTCACTCTCAGGCTGGTGAGTCATTGATATCTTTATTTGGTCAGGCTTTTGGTTCAATCACTTGGATAATTCATTTTTTGTTGTTTGAAGGGTCTTTATGCTCGTCGAGGTTGATTATTTGACACGCTTCACGTTGGTTCGACTGTTTAAGTGATTTGCTTAGTTCCAGGTGAGGGTCTGCAAGCTTGTCGGGGTTGATTTTTCCACATGTATCCATAGAGTTTGACCGATCGAGTAATTTGCTCCATTATGATTGATGGTTCTTCAGACTAATCCAGACAGGGTTGTCTGATATGGTCTATTATACTTTAATCAAGCATATTTTAGTTCCATAGTTATGTTGTGCATGCATTAGTAGTATGCAAACTGCAATAAGGATGTGAGAATTAAATTCATTAAGAGTTTTTATCATTTAAAAACTTCATTTATTAATTCTTCATTAACTTTTGTGCTTGTTGATGATTTATGCATTTACTTAAGTATTGCAGATAAAGAGACCCGTCAAAACTCAAGTGGAGCTCTAGAAGTGTTACTCGAGGATGAAAGATGAATGACCTGATAAAGTATTCAGCATGTCAAAGAAAGAAGTGAGGTTGATCACCCCCACGATTTCTCACTTTCTACTGAGATTTGAGATGGATAAGTTTGAGCGACCTAAGTAGATAAAGTTGAATTGGCTCATCGTTTGGTAAAGATTGAGCACTCATTCTCTCATGATGCTCTTTTCCAGGGTAGTTTGGACATGCATTTTTTTTTTATCTACATGACTAAACTTGAAGAGGAGTTTTCAACAATGAAGCAAATGATGTTGATTATCCATCAAGAGCTCATAAGCTTATTAGAGGTGTATCGAGTCCTTCAAGCCCAACTTAAGTGTAATAGGTTAAGCCAATTTAGATCTAGCAGAGAGTTTTTTTTTTCTAGATTCTAGTTTAACTGAGGCATATTTGAGTTGAGATAGCTTCAGAACGATGTGTAAATGTCTTCCATTTTCCAATCTGAGTTAAAAAACCTATAATGATTAATAATATAAGAAGTGTTTTCAAATGAAATGATGTCCTCTCAATTTTTGTTCAAATCTTTTTTTTATATTTGATTTTTTCTTGGTATTCATTTTAAATCCAGCCGAACAACAGTTGGGATTCACTCTACCCCTACAAAATGGATTCAATGGTTTTGGAGATATTTTGTACTTCTCATAGAAACTTTTCTTTTTCTTCGAACTCTCTACTTTTTCCTTCTTCCAATTGTGAAATGGCTCCCCATTGCAATAAGAAACCTCCTCTCCCCTCACCATAAATCTTCTATCAATTTTTTGGCATCTCCAATTTTCAATTTCATCTAAAATGTCTCAAGTGAAGGTGTCAGGTTATAAGTTGAGTCATGTCAATGGTCTCATGGTTGTCAGTCTCTAAGAGAGGTCATGTCAATGGTCTCAATTTTTATGCAGGTGGGTCTAGCTTTCCACTTGTCAGCTGAATTGGGCTCCACAAACAGCTTCATATGTGGAGTCCTGATATAATAATTTCTCATTGGCATGAGAAGTAACTAATTTTCTTAAATAAATATACTATTTTTTTTTCGTGTGATTGGGCAGTGATCAAAATACCCATCGACTAGCCCTGGCATGTAGGCTTAAAAAATAGAAAATGTTACCAATTTTCGACGCTCAAATTAAATAAAGAAAAAGAAAAAAGTAAAGGACGGCAGCATTTTGCAGCTTTTGAAGAGTAGCCGTTAGAAGCCTCGTGCTTGGGGCATCACAACGACCTCACCGGCGCAAACACGACCAAATATTCCCCCGCATCCACGCTCGCATCTCATGATTCTTCACTTGTCAGCGCTTTGGCTTTCATTATAAAGTTGCGAGTTGCTAAAGGTTTGGCTTCTGAGTTAGGCTGTTGGGTTTGGTTTTGGCTCTCAATTTCTGTGATGTATTTTCTTCTGTCGTTCGCAACCACTTTCTGAATATATTTCCAATTCTTTTCGAAATTAAAAAAAAAAGATCTCAAATGACCCTAAAAAATGAATTAAATTCTTTCTGCACTTATTAATCTAATGAATCTAAATACATTGGCCATAAAATCTTAAATCGATAGATTTTTAGCTTGTTAAGTATATAATGTGTTTGAATTTGCTATTAAATTTATTGAAAAATAAAAAATAAAGTAATGCATTATTTTTCTCCTTTACTATGCTATTTTAGGCGTAGGAGTTTTAATGAGACAAAGTTGAGCTAACACGAGTGCTTTGTTCAAATTGAATTGCTAAAGAAATAAATAAAAGATTTTGATTAATGTTCCATGTATTTACATATGGAGTTGAATATGAGCTATTTACAAATATAAAATTTACTTGATAATAATGTATAATTTATTGAAGATAAATGCTATTATATACTTAAAAACATTAGTAGTATTACCAACAAATGATGGATAAAATCTTTAATAAATAAAAGAGATAAAATATTGAGATGTGCGTCTATTTTGTGCTAAGTAAAATAAGTTGCCAAAATACATATAAGTAACCTTAGGAAAAGTTTCAAATACAAAACTTCGAATGAATTTTGAATCATTTAAGTACACATTCGAGGCTGGGTTAGGAAATTTCTTAGACTTTATAGTTAATCTAAAAGGCATCAAAGAAAATTTGGAGAAAGTAAAAGCCATTCTGAACATGTTTTCACCCCAAAACATAAGATAATTGTAAAGGTTAACCAACTTAATTGTGGGTCTAAGAAAATTCATTTCCAAATCTAGAGACATGTGCTCAACTTTGTATAAAGTTTTGAGGAGTGCAACCCTTTGCTTGAAAGGATGAGTGTAAACTTAGGCAATATACTTAGGCAATCCTACAATATACTTAAACTTGTCACTAGCCATATTAGCAATTCTTAGTATTTGATCCTACAATATACTTAGGCAATCACAAGAGAAAGGTAGCTTTCATATATTGAAATTTACCAAACAAATTGATGTAGATAGGTTTAGCTTTAGACTTAGTGCTATAGTTTCAAAGTAATTGTTAGAAAAATAAGTACAATTTGCATTCCAAACTAAGACCTTAGCATAGTAGACTAAAACTTTGCATAAAAGACTCGTTACCTCCTTTCTTGTGGGATCAAAAATCTGGACTCATTAGAGCCCTACATTACTGAAAAAATACATGTACTTGCATGTGTAACCCTTGTGGGTAATAAAACCTAATTTTAAGAACTTAATTAATTTGCTAGGGATTAGAACAAGATTTTGGTGCTATTACTAGGACTTACAATATTATGGTCTTCAAATTTTAACTTGTCCCAAGAAATTAGAACCAACTTATCAATTTATTATCTAAGCAGGGTAATCCTAATAGAAGATTTGTGCAAAAATTTGTTCTCCCAACAATTTATGAAACTTAGTGTAGGAAGTATATTTGTGGGGAGAATCAAGTTTTGTGGATCCCTACATCAATTTTGTAAAATCAAGAGTAACGCTTATCTATGTAAAAGATCCTAAAAGATTCAAAATCAAATCTGCTTAGTGTTTACTCTTTGATGGTAAGTTATTCTATGAATTTGTTACCTCCTTATAATATTAATGCATCGAATAAAAAGAGTTCATGAAAATCTTAAATAAAGTACACTCAAGAGAGTATAGAATTCACTCAATAGTGATATATTTGGCTAATCAAATTCTATGATAATGATAATTTTGGTTAACACATAAAAATTTTCATAAAAGTTCTTAAGAAGATGTGAGCAGTGTTAGAAGTTTGCCTCTTTGCAATTATTACACTCTTAGAAATTACAATGGGTCATGAGTCTTTGATAATTCACTAGATGGGGACTAAACCTTCTTGATCTTTTTCCAACTTCATTTAAAAATAAAATTCATTCTAGTGGTCATGGATTGTTTTTCTTAAGTGAACAGAAGCAAGATCTTTAATAAAAGTAATAGTTGAGATTATGCACAAATTTAACTGAATCCATCTAATTGTAGGTATGGATTACCAATGGTCATAATCACAAATGATGTTGCTTAAATTGGTGATAAAAAATAAAATAAAAAAATTGACAAAGCTAAGAAATGTTTCATAAAATTTTCCCAATTCATCATCTAGAGATGAACACCAAATGAAACAATGTTTTCCTCATTTTTATATGAGCACTATCCACTTCTCTCTTTTTGGATTCTAAGATCTAACCATAAGGCTTCCTTAATGGCTCTCCTTGAAAACTAGTGGAGGAATTAATATGAAGCTAAGAATTTCAAATCAAATCATCACTATTTATAATTGCATACATTTGACTTCAATTTCTTAATTTTGTTGAGTTGATTAAATTCAGGTTATTGATGTTTAAGCTAAGTTCCAATAGACTTAGAAATGCTCTAAGCTATCATTTGACTCTAGAGACTTAGGTCTTCTATTTGGTCTCACTCATTTGGCACTTTGTACCTCTTTCTCCTAACTCCTTGGATAGCCTTTTCTTTGGTTAATAGAGAATCTATTGGGTATAAGGCTCATTTTGAATAGGGTTCATCCTTGAACAAAATAGAAGATAAAATAAAAAGAACTCAATCAAACCAATAATAAAATCATAAAATTCCAATTTAAATGAAAATGATCAAAAAATTAAAAATCATTAGCACTTCAAAAATAAAAAAAATAAAAATAAATTCACCAAAGTACAATTAAATCAAGAAAATTAAAGTTTCATAATTATAAAAATTAAATTAAGTAAAATAAAATCACTAAATTGAAATGTTTAAAATTTAAAATATAAAATTATCAAATCAAAATTAAAACTAAAACCAAAACCTAATAAAACTTCAATGTATTAAAATAAAATCACCTGAAATTGTTACTGAAGCTCAAACCAATAATTCAAAGTTCAGAAAGTGAAAATAAAAAAAAAAATAAGAATATTAAAATTAACCCAACCATTAAAATTGAAATCAAGACAAAAAAATCTAAATTCACAAATGATCAAAATGACCTAAGTGAAAATTAAAACTAAAAATAAACACATCACTAAAATTTTCAAATTGAACAACAAGGTAAAATCACAAAATCAAAATCAAAATTCAACAAAATTAAAAGCATAAAATTAAAACCAATAAGTAAAATCAAAGCCAAGGGAAATATCAAATTTAAAATAAAAATCATCATGTTAATCTAAAGTCAAATTCAAAATTAAAATCAATTTTAATTAAATTTATTAAAATTATAATTCCAAATTCCAATCTAAACTAAAATCAAACAAATACAACAAAGATAAAACAATCAAAATTACTGAAACTAAAATCCAAAATCCATTAAAACTATAAATATTAAACTAACTAAAATCAAAATTAAATCAAGTGAAACCTACCTAAACCCAAATCAGGTTTTTTCCCGCTAAAATAGAAATTAAAAAATTTTGATGCTATTGTGTCAGTACGCCAGCGTCACTTGCTTGAACGATAATATTTTTTAGCGATGACTATTTTTTACGCTAATTTAGACACAAATTAAAATTTTGCAATAATGTCGACACAAAATAAATTAGTGACGCCCGTTTGAACGTCAAAAAATGATGTTAATCTGACTATAATTTGAATCAGCATAAAAAACCACATCATTAACGTCAAAAATGTTCGACGCTGATTAGGGTTTTTTCCATAGTGAATTCGACCAAGTAAATGTGATGCCAGTAAAACCAATATTGGTCAATTACAGTCTGGGAAAGCATTCCTCCATAGCTCAATAGGAGGGAGTAATACCACCACAACATTCAGATGGGGCACAAATGCAATTGAAATCCCTCTAACACATCAAGGATCATCCAAATCACTAGAAATATCTCTCAAACTTTGCCACAAAAGGAGTCTAGTATATTGACAACAACTTGCATGAAACAAAAAACATGAAAAAACAAAATCCATGGAAATACTTTTAAGGTGAATGACCTGTTAATGATCCACCAAAATTTCAACATTGATGTTATCCCGCCAAAAAAGCTAGAGATTGTTAGAAAAATTCACAAAACCATTTGTAAATCTCAAAAGAGAAGCAATTCTTTACAAACTAGTAACAATAATCATAAGTTCTGCAATAGCAATAATAGAGATGTCATAACTTCTACAAAAAAATTTTTCCCTTTCTTGTGAGGCGGTAGCACCAATACCCCTTATTTTCTGAAAAAGAACTTTAAACATTAACAAGAAATAGAGGGGGAGTTATAAGATTTGTTGGTAACCCGCGACGGAGTTAGCCCGTTAGTTTTACTATTTTTGTTCTTCCTTTTAGAAACATCATGAAAACCACCTATATCCTCACGAGCGGGATTTTGAATGGAAATGCGCTTGTTATAATGATAATTAGTAGTAGTAGGTATCAACTCCCCTTCATCCTTATCTGAAAAAGCAGCATCCGCATAATGTTGATTAGTAAGAGGGGAAGAAGAAATACAGGTCATATTGGCTGGCATAACAACCTTAGTATTTGGAATAACAATATATGTTTAGTTATCCTCATTAGGAACCACATCTACCCCAATATCACAATGTTCATTGATGAGAGATATCAGATATATTCTTGAGGAATCCTCATGCACACTGGTACCAACTAAAATTTTAAATTACCCACATCAATAGGATTAGCCAACCCAATTTTAGGGGAAAATTGAGACTCCTCCACAATCTCAGTTTGCATACCATTATTATTGTTTAATGAAGCTTCACACCCATTCAAAGAACAACCCTCCACACTATTATTAATGTTTAAAAAAGCTTCAGACACATTCAAAGAACGTCCCTTTAAGAGAAAAACTGGTTGTTGTTTGAGATTGGGAAGGAAAGAAAAGTATTGCTCCTCATTGTGCCCATATAACTTTCAATGATTGCAAAACAAAGGAATGTTTTCATAAAATATTTTTGGAAAATAACCATTTTTATTTGAGCCAACCAAATTCCATCCACCAATTTCTTAGAAATACCAACCTCCACAAGAACCCTAGCTATAAAAGACCTCAATAGCGAGGTCATAGCCTGATTTGTGTGCAATGGACAACCCATCAAAGAGGTAGCAACATGTAGAGCAATATGGTCAACCAAATGAAGCCGAAGGTGAGAAAAAGAAAACCAAACATGAACAATAAGGGATTCCTCATTAATGTCAAAATAAGGAATCCACTTAAATAACGTCGTTTTATAGTTCGAAATATGGTATGTACGACGAACAAAATTCCTACTATAACCCATGTCATTTTCCAACTTAATAGATACATGCCGGTGATCCGAAAAACTAACAGAGAAATTTCCAACTAATTTTAAAACTAATAGAAGCTTACGGATATGCTCCAAGGTTGGTCTCCTAAAGGAGAACTTGCAAATAAGTGTGAAAGGAAAGAGAGAAGCCAGAGTATCAACAGTAACATCAGCCATCAAAAGATTTGGCTGACCATGGAGGGACAAAGCCTGAAGGGAGAGAGACAGAGGGTTAGAAAACTTACCTACAACAACTTCACGAAAGGAGCGAGAGGTCTGTGGAGAAGGTGTCGTCGACTGACCGAAATCTCTCAAAAGGGAGGATGCTATCTACGTAGGAGGAAATGCCCCACCTTGTTAAAAGCAGGGGAAGCCCTCGAAGAAGGGATGCACAAAAAACCAAACGTCTAAGGAGAAAACGATCATATATCCACCATAGATGATGCGAGCAATTTATGAGCAGGAGGGAGTCGCGAGCGATTTGTGAACAAAATTGTTAAAACTGGCTGTCAGAGACGAAGGAGCGGCCAGTGAGGGATCCGGTACATTGCTTGGCTGAGCAATAACTTATTGAAAATAATCATTATATGTGTCAGTTTAGATTGAAGCAACCGAACAACTCACCAAAGAAGCCTAATTCACTTCATAGCCAAATTTGTGGAATTGTCAACAAGATCAACTATCCAATACAATCAACAAGCTCTATGCCTTACTTAAACGACAAAAGTATTATCAAAAAGTTAAGCATAAAGAATAAAAAAATTTATAAAAAAATGTTACCATCACACCACGTTTAGATGAAGAAATTCATGTGCAATAAGTAATTGAGTTGTCATATATAAACAAATTATTCTATAATTAGGAGGATAATCATGAGATAAGACAATATGTTAAAAAGCCCATTCTCCTCTCATTTGTTTATATATATATATATATATATATATATATATATATATATATATATATTTGATATTGTGAATTAATGTAGAAATAATCTCAGAAATCATCTAATGTTAAAAAAAAAAAAATAATAATACAAAATATAAAGCTGCACAGCGTTGTCCCCAACGCGTACGCGGAGTCTAATGTAATTCGTGGGCCCTGGGTCACCATGCAGGTTGCCAAATTTTGTTTATTAAAGTCGAAATCAACGGGAGGCGAATCCCTGCCAATCCCTTATAAAGAAGCGATAAATTATTAGGCGTGGAAGGCTGGTCTCCGGCACTCTCATACTTATCGCCTCTTTCAACGGCTTTACGGCCCGCCGGAGTTAGGAAAGTAGGATCTAATGCGAGAAAGTAGCGGTTAAAAATATCGGTCCGCCTGCGATCGAGGCGGGAACGAAAGATTCCGGATGGATTACCGTTTTGTACATCTCAACCCCCTAAATTTCTCATCCTCTCCCTCCGCACGTCTTCTCCTCGGAGCCAACCACACCTCCGCCCGCTTCTGCTCCCGCTAGGGTTTTCATAGCCTGTTTCTTCTCATTCTTTTCTCCCCTTTTTTTTGTTTTTTTTGAAGATTCTCGTCAAAATTCTTTCCTGTTTAGAAAGTTTGATTGATTCTTTGGTAAATAGAGATCCGAATTGTTAGGATTCAGGTATTCGGTCCTGCTGATTCCATGGAGCCGGCGGCGAAACCAAGTTTCGCGCCGGGCTTCATTTCTCGCCTATTGCTATTGGGCGTCTTCGTACTCCTTTTTCGCTTCGTCTATGTGGTAACAAGTCGCGGCGGTTCCTGCGCGTCGGGCGACTTCTGCTTCTCCTCCACCTCTGCGGAATTCTATAGCCTCCCCGGTGGTGTATCGGGAGGGGCTGCGTTCGTTCGTGTCTCCGACGGATCAGCGATCAGCCCTGAGCTCCGCCACCTATGGACGAGCAAAAATTGGCGCAAAGCAGTGGAATTCTACTCTTCCGTTTTCCAGGATCTTATCGTTGAGGGTTTCCTATCCCCAACGTCCAAATCTCTCTGCGTGGAGGCCATATCGGGTCACGAGGTGCTTGCTTTGAAGGAGATTGGTGTCGCTGATGCTGTTGGGATTTCCAAAAAGAATTCTCCGCCGCTGGTCGTCGCAGGCGACATACTCCACCAGCCATTCGGAGAGACAATTCGTTTGATTTCGTCTTTGTTGGCCGTATAATTGATCAGATCCGCTCCGCCGTCCGGCGGATCTCGCCGGTGAAATAGCACGGGTGCTGAAACCCAAAGGGTTTCTTGTACTTCTCACTTTGTCTGGCGGTGACTTATACAGCCTTCATTCCCTGGAAGCTCTTTTTTCTTGCTGCAAGAAGGTTAGGTCCAGGGAGATCAATGGTCCGGATTCCTCAAAATCACTCCGGGAGATTGTTTTTCAGAAAGAAGAAGTTATTCAAATTATTAAGGATAAAGCGATGCAAACCAATGATGATGTTGATCCTTTAATTGGTGGAAATTTGCTCAATAAATGCTCTATTCCCGAGCATAAACTGCAATTGCTGCGTTCCGCCGAACCTCTGATAGAAGAGGAGCCCCAGAAGCCATGGATAACCTTGAAGAAGAACATCAAGAACATCAAGTACCTGCCATCAATGGTGGATATGAGCTTCAAACAGAGAGATGTTTACATAGATGTTGGTGCCCGCAGCTCTGTTTCCAGCATTGGTAGTTGGTTCAAGAAGCAGTACCCTAAGCAAAACAAGACCTTCGAGATTTATGCAATTGAGGCTGATAGAGCTTTCCATGGAATGAGTATGCATCCAAGAAAGGGATTAAGTTGCTACCATTTGCAGCTTGGGTTCGAAATGAGTCCATTTCTTTTGAGGTAAACCATGATCAGGACCCAAAGAGTGATGAGAAAGGAAGTGGAATGGGCAGAATCCGAGCTGCTGGAGTTTCTTCAAATGACCTCTCCTCTGGCCACTTGCATATGATTCAAGGTTTTGATTTTGCTGAGTGGCTGAAGAGCACAGTGACAGAGAAGGATTTTGTAGTTCTGAAGATGGATGTGGAGGGGACAGAATTTGATCTGGTGCCTAGGCTTTTTGAGACTGGTGCAATCTGTTTGATTGATGAACTCTTCCTAGAGTGCCACTATAATAGGTGGCAGAGGTGCTGCCCTGGGGAAAGGTCTCCTAAGTATCAGAACACTTATGGACAGTGCATCCACCTGTTCTCTTCTCTCCGAGAGAGTGGGGTTTTGGTTCATCAGTGGTGGTGACTAGTGTTTGCTTGCAGTGTTGAAAATGAATACAAAAAATACAGAACTTTTGTAAGTCCTTGAGTTGTTTTATTTCTCACAGGTGTTGTCCTTGATTCAGTTCAATTTTACTTTTAGACACTGGTTCTTTTTACATACTTTAATTGGTCATTAGAACTGTAAAAGTTTCTTTCCATTGTTTGTGTATTTCTGTTGATTTTTTTGGGAGTGGAATTCATATCTAATTGTTAGAAAGTGAAATTCATTTTTTGATTGTTTCAAGTTAATGAAGCTGTTTTGCCCATTTTAAGTCACAAAATTATAAGGTAGAGTTAATGTTTTATATAATCAAGATGCAGGAAGAATTCCAACATGAGATGCACTGAATATTTTGCGTAGAACCTGACAACGCAAATAGCAAATAATTCCTTAAGTACAGATGTATTGTTGCCCGGTGCCTGAAAACTAAGGTTAGTGTCTGTTAAACTCTGTTACTTAAACTGATAATGTTGTGTTGCGTTTTCATTATTTTTTTTAATTACTTTATAATGAAAGTTTTTGATCTCTGAATTTCAATGGTTTGCTTAGCAGGAGTTTTTGCTGTCTAACAGCAATGGTTTGTATATGCTTTTGAGTTTTTGTTTGTTTTAAAACTTTTTGCTAACTTTGTTTTGCATGATAAGCTCGGTAAGTTGAGTTAGATAAAATGCATTCATAAGTCAAAGTCCTCTTATACTTTACAGTAATTGTGCTAGTATGGATGGGTTTGTGTAGCGCCTAATGATCTGCCTCCTACAACCTAATATTCCTCTAGTGATTAATTTTATGATTCTCTAATAGTTTTGTCTTTCATGTCCAGTTTGAATCCCATTTTGTTGAAATTAGAATCTTTGTTCAAGATTAGAACGGTCATTTATTGTTTCTCGTATCTGCGGCATCAATTTCTCTTGTTGTGCTTTTGATGTGCCTGCTAGGGTGTGAGGTTTACATGTTCGCTCGATTGCTGGACTAATAATATCATGTTCTAACCGTTTAGACCAATTGGATAGCTTGTATCTATTATAATAAACAATACCTAGTATGAAGATGGTCTATGGACCTTTTTAAAACTTACCATTACCAAAATAGTTTAAGTTCTTACTTGAATGGTGCATGCAATATAACTTATCGTCCTTTCAGGTTTGGGAGGATCGTTACTTGTCCTATATTTTTCATGATGGAAATTATCTAGCTAATTTCTTTGCCTCAATAAACGTGTTGTTTGTAAATCATTGAGTATGCTAAAATACATTTATTGTATGATCTAATTGATCTTGAATTGATCATCTTGTATCTACTATCGTGGATAATTTTTCTAAAGTCTGGATTGGCCTGCCATTTAGGGATTTCATTTTCCTTCAAAAGGGGCATAAGTTTAAAGCCATATGTGATTGTTGGTTTTTTGCTCAACATTCCACAAAAAAAATGAGTTTACGAAAAGAGTGGCAATAGAAGAGCTCACAAAATAAATTTAATTTAAAATTATATAGCTCTGTCCACTCCAAAATAATTTTCTTAAGGGACAAGCAAAACCAAAGTCTTATGCTGAAAATATAGGTAGACTTTTAAAATATACTGGTTCATTGTGATCTTTTCTAATCTACTACAGGGTGATCAAGTGAAGTGTATGAGAAGTGTAGTATCAAGTCTAGTAACAACCCACATTAGGTTGAGCAGAATTTCTTATATTTGCTGTAAAAGGTTAAGAAATATATATATATATATATA
>NW_018164746.1:87322-104725 GCF_001263595.1 Phalaenopsis equestris
TATATATATATGTATATGTATATATATATATAGGATTCTGCTGCACATTTTATAATTATGAGTAGCAATGGCTTCTAAGACTTTATGATTTTGAGTAGCAAAGAATAAATATGTATGATTCTTAAAACCCTTAGCTACATAATTAACAGATATTTCAAATTGTGATGCTCCTAGCCTGAAGATTATCCCTTTGTTTTAATCCCTCAATTCAGACCATCTAACAGTATGGAGAAAGCTTGATAGAAAACATTAAAAGTACACATATTAATCTCAATCCATTTCAGCAAGTCAACAAAACAGGCTTTTTTTTTTTTTTTTATCTTTTGAAATATAATATCAGCCATCCATTCCACTGATTTTTTTTTTGACACGAAGAGGAGGGGGGCAAATTCTTTATAGTGTTGTAGTAAGTGAAGTTTAAGGTAGCCTTCTAGGAGATTCCATTCCCTCTTCTCCATCATTGAATTAGTATGGCATTGTTGGGTTAAATAATTTAAAGCAGCATGACCCTAAATCCTGAATAGTAGCTACTCATCCATCTTCTTTAAAGAGATTACAAAGCCATTACACATAAAAAACAACAACAAACATCTTATTTTAATGACAACACATTTTAGATCCTTCCAAAAAATGGGATATCTTTAGTAAGGGATGCAGATCTAACTAGTTGGAAAGATAATTATTAATTGCGAGCCTAATTAGCTGAAATTTAAAGCCAAAAGAGCAAAGTATACTTGTCAGTTAATCTTTAACTTCTATTCTACCTATACTGTGAGATGGATAACCGAATAATTCATAGGAAAGTGGCCCTATTTAATTGCTACACTATTGCACAGCATATTGAGTATATTGATAGAAGAGAAAACATAAATCTCTGATTTATGAATGGTGACAAGCAGTCCCAAATAATTAGCCAAGTAAGGGAGATTACTAGTTAGCGCTTGGACAATAATTTCATTAACCTAACCAACCACCAGATGTCATCTTTATGTATGACTAGGGTGATGAAAATCTGGTTATTGTTTTATTCTGATGACAAAAGAAGGCATCTGTGAACTTTAGTATTGATGCTTGTCGGAAGGTCCGCGGCGGTAGAGTAATGAATTTTTGTCTTAGCGTTGCCTGAAAACCCCACACATACTTAGGTAATTAAAAAAAGGTAGGAAGAGTCACCTCAACTTTTTATCTTAAAAACTCTATAAAGGAGAAGAAGCCACGGGCCTAGTCCAATTTAAAAAATGCACTATAAATATTGAGTATACAGATCCACTCTTCTTTTGCATTATAGAAGATGCTATTACAAAGTTGATCATTGTAAATTTGCAATATAGTTCATCGATAATAACTATAATATGACAGTAATGAATGTAGTTCTTAGTGATTGAAGGTTGCAAAGGCTGCAGTCGATTGTTATAGAGGCAGAAGATCGTTGTGAATGTTGTAGACGGCTATAGCACCAACTTTTTATATATGCCATAATTAAAAGCCATGGTAGTGCTTTGCAGTGTGGGCCATGAACGAATGCTTCAGGAGCTTTAGTTTGCTACAAAGGCTGTAGTATAAAGCTACTGAAGCTATGGGCCATGTAGACCTTAGTTGGTCACATTGGTAGTAGTGGTAAGCTGTGATGACGTCTCTAGACTGTAGAGGCCGGAGTCGAGAGCTACACGAGTTGTGGACCACGTAGGTAGTGGTTGGTGATATGGGTTGTAGTGGTGAATTGCGATGACGTTTGTAGGTTGCAGTAGCCAGAGTCGGAAGTTGCACGAGCTGTGAGCCACGTACGACGTAGTTGGTCACGTAGTCTGCAATGGTGAGCTGTGATAACGTTCGTTGGCCTCAGAGACAATAATTGGGAGTTGCATGAGATGTGGATCTTGTGGGTTGTAGTTGGTCACGTAGGTTGAGCTGTAATGATGTCTTAAGATTGCAGTCGCCGAAGTCAGGAGCTGTATGAGTTGTGGACCATGTAGGTCATAGTGATGAGTTGTGATAACGTCCATTAGCCGCAGAGATAATAGTTGGGAGTTGCATGAGATGTGGATCATGCGAGTTGTAGTTGGTCACATAGTGGTGAGCTGTGATGATGTCTTAAGATTGTAGTGGCCGGATTCGGGAGCTATATGATTCGTGGACCATGTAGGTCGTAGTAATGATTTGTGAGGTTGTCTGTAGGCTGCAAGGGTCGGAGTCGGGAGGGAACCGCACGAACTGTAGACCACGTAGGCCACATTTGGTCACGTAGATCGTTAGTTTGTCTCGTAGGCTGTAGTGGTGAGCTGTGATGACAACTGTTGGTCGTAGATATCAAAGTCTGGAGCTACACGGGCTATGAACCACATATGTCGTAGTTGGTCATATAGATCGTAGTAGTAAGTTGTGATGACATGCATAGGTCACAGGAGCGGGAGTTAAGAGCTATATGAGTCGTGGACCATGTAAGTTGTAGTGATGAGTTGTGATGATGTCCATAAGCCGAAGGGGTCGGAGTCTGGAGGCGCACGAACTGTGGACAACGTAGGCCGCAGTTTGTCACGTAGATCATTAGTTGATCATGTAGGCCGTAGTGATGAGCTGTGATGACAACCGTCGGTCGTAAAGATCAAACTGCACGAGCTATAGAACACATATGTCGTAGTTGGTTATGTAGATCGTAGTAGTAAGTTGTGACAACATCCATAGGCCACAAGAGCCAGAGTTGGGAGCTGCACGAGTTGAGGATCACTCAAACTGTAGTTGGTCTCGTAGGCTGTAGTAGTAAGTTGTGATTATGTTCATCGATTGCAGAGGTCGGAGCCGGGAGTTGCATGTGTTGTGGACCATATTTGTCATAGTTGTTTACAAAGGCCATAGTAGTCACTTACGATGACGTCCATAAGCCACAAGTGCCAAAGTTGCGAGTTTTATGAGTCTACAAAAAGTCTCAGTCTTGCAGTCCATTGTTACACAATTCTTGAGAGATGTTGCAACATATGTGAGTTGTATTGTTCTGCAGGATGCATCATTACTCTGCAATGTGCATCGGGATTCCTCAACGCATGTGATTCTGCAAGGGATTTTATTGCAACGAGTTAGGGGTGCCCGACGGTGGTAAATGGTGGCTAGTGGGTAGTGGTCGACAGTGTACAACGACTGCAGGAGTGGTAGGTATTCGTGGATTTGCGGTGTCAAAACGACGTTGGACTTCAGCTCTTCTTCCAAGCTTTAGGATTCTTCAGGCTCGAGGTCTCCCCCCTTTGAACAGGGAACAGGCGGGTAGGGTTCTATTCATATAGTTTGCGGAGAGATTTCTCTGCAAATAAGGAATTCAGACTACTCCATCAAATGACCCTGGAGAGATTCCCTCAATCAGACAACATCAATGAACATTTGAGTGCTTTAATGATTTTTGAATTGAGTAATCTTGAGCTCGTGGATTACTCTCGTCGAAATGCTTGACTTGTCTATAAAATTGTTAGATCTAAAATACGTTTGACCATCTAATTATGCAGTGAAATCTTACAGAAGCAATTTAATGGCTTGATATGTTCTTTGATTTAACTCGGATCTGACCAATTTTTTGTGTCGTTGGGTCCGTCTTGTTGAGCCAGTGAGTTTGATTGCAAGTTTGCTGAAGTCGAAGTTCTGGATAAATTTTAATCGAAGTTTGAACTTTTTTTGCTAAAATTTTCCTTGAAATTCATGTTGTGCCTCGAGCTTTATAGCAGATGATGGAAATTTGTTGGTGGCATATCAGGTATAGACAATTGTAGAAAGTTGAGCCATTAAAGGACTTAAAATAGAGCTTCGATTTCTCCATTGATGATGATAGAGAAAGGCACATAGATAATGCTGGTAGAACCCATTTGCCAGACTGAAGGAGATACCCTTTTTGAGAAATCTATGCAGAATGGAACATCTATTTGCATTGTCAAACTTTTTTATTAAGGTAAATCCTAGCACAAAATATCTTATCCGAATTCCATGAATTGAAATTATTATTGTGCTTATAGGCAAATAAGCAAATAAGGGCGCGATTTAATCTGCCTTTTCTCTTTTGTTGTTCAAAGCATCTTGTGATGAATAATGAGAGTCAAAACTTGCTTGAATCTATAGCCTAAAGATTTTTGCAACGAGCTTATAAGAAGACTACATAGTATTACCGGTTCTAATCATTGTTTTAATTATGGCTGAAGAATGGATGATCGTGAAGTAAATATTACTTAGCACTTTCATGCACGCTTCTTCCAGGTTTACCCAGCATTTTGAACAGAGAAACATGCTGCTGGTCTTACGCACAGCATCGTACATGGTGAGATTTTATGCTTGACAGATGGTTTGCGCTGGGCTCCCTATGGCTCTTGCAGCTCTTCTGATCGCTCTGTTTGAGTTAGTTCTCTCAAAGGTTCTAATAATATTCTTAACCTTGATGCCACGTTTTATATTTATTCTTGCGGGGGAAGAAAAATCTTCTGAGATAAACAAAGTTTCTGATTTTTATTTCTATGATTTCGGGTTGAATCTACGTTAAGATTGACTTAGAATATATATATTTTGGCTTAAATTTATTCTCATGATGCCAATTTTTTTCTTACTTTTATTTATGGCCAATGTGCCGAATCCAGACTTCGTAACGGCTATGATTGTAATATTCAAAAACAAACATTTGCTTAATCCTTTAAAAAAAATTTTTTCCAGTATTTTTCATTTTTCAAACGGTGTTTGCGCCATCTTTTTAAGATTTCTAGCTTGTTTATGTTATCTTTTTTAATATGTGGTTCATGAGAACATATTTGCGTCGTAATTTCGAATTATTTCTAAGTTTAAAGGCTAATGGATAAAGCCAAATTTTCTGCTGCGTTGTCAATTTCAAACTATAATAGTGCCAATAAATTTTTCTGGAAGAAAGGTTAAATTCGAGAAGCACAGTCATCAGTTATCACTTTTTATTATTTTCTTAAAAGCATATCAAAAATGTCGTGGGTCAGGAGGAGTGCGTTTTTGTCACCTCCCAAAAGAGCCATTGTGGGTGGTGAGCAGCCCAAAACTTAAATACTACTTTTTGGCCCTACACCTAGCTGATGTGGGACTATTTGTCCGTGACAGGCCTATTTGTCCGTGACTGTCTCCTCCACTCAATCACGTGACGCCCTCGTCACGGATTGGCTTCACCGATATGGTCCCCCCGGATCATGGAGAGTCCACACACCTGGCAAGCAGTAATCTGCTCTGATACCACTTGTCACCTCCCCAAAGAGCCCTTATGGGTGGTGAGCAGCCCAAGACTTAAATATTGTTTTTCGGTCCTACACCTAGTTGATGTGGGACTATTTGTCCGTGACAGTTTGCTGGGAGTCATTTAAATATATAGAGCCAGATAAATACTGGTAATTGATTTATTCGATGATTTTTGAAGGTCATCTTTGTATTAGACAACAAAAGTATGGGTAAAATAATTATCTAAATAAATATATCCCAACTTAAGATTGATATATACTATATCGTTTTATTTTGATTCTTCGCCAATCATATTGGTTTGTAATCTACAGGATACAATACAATACGAGATATGATAAGCCAGAAACAAATATTATAATTTAAAGATTGCTTACTTAAAACATCATATAATGATTTTTTAGTATTTTAAGTAAAAATAATATATAATCAATACAGTGGTTGATGAGAGTCTTCTTATTATAATCAATGTCCATCTTAATGAGAGCATATTGATTGATGATGCAAATCTAATTTTAGCTGAAATGATTACAAAATAGAGGACTTTTGCCTTTCTACATATTGCATTACTCGTGAAAGAAGAAGGAAAGAAGTACCAATTCCATTAATTTTGTGAGAATGTTTTTTTAAATCCAGATTCCAAAGTTTAATCTTATTGTAATGCGTGCCATTTCCAATTTTTTTCGGAGAATATCTTTGCCTTATTTAAATTAAAATTTGTTTGTAAAAAAAAAATGAAGTTGTTCTTTTGTAATTTGATGGCAAGAAATAGGTTATAGTTTGATGGTTGAATCCGGATTTGTTCGCGAATGACACACAAGGAGTAGACAGTAAGACATGAGAGAAAGAGAGAGAGATAGAGAGTGAGATTAGAGCACACGATTGAACATTAATCAATTTTGTTAATGAGCCCTTTATCATAAAAGGATTTCCTTATAGAGGAGGGGGGAGTAGTTTGTGAAATTACATGTTTGCCCCTACTGTAATTAGTGCGTTATGAATATTTTGAGTATTTTACATATATGAGCCATCGGCTTGGCTACTTTTAACTCAGCTGAAATTAGTGGACAATGGCTTGAGAAGATATGCTCATTCGATTGTGTTGAAATGAGGTTGGCAAACGACCTTTGTTGGTCTTTATGTTGGTAAGATTTGACTTGATCGAAATGGCGTTGTGGTCGATTATTCTTGTTTGGCTGTCGCTTATTGATCTTTGAGTGAGGGGCTCTTATCATTATAATGAGATTAGACTATCATAGATAGTGAATCAACAAAATTTGATAGAAATTTTATTCTTTAACGAGGGGGTTTTTCCGAGATGTTCATAGAATATATTATTGTCAATTTTTGGCCATGGTTAAGGAATCTCAAGGCCGTCCATGAGATGGTTGACGATACCAAACCCTTCCCTTGATTTGGGTTGCGTCGGAAGGTAAAAAAATTTACATAAATACCACACAATTCTTATGTATTTATACATCTAACAATTAATGTTTGATTTTTGTACCAGTAACACTTTAGGTCATTGATGTGTGCTAGAAAATTCGAGGCGGTAGAGTATTGGATTATCGTCTTAGCGTTGCGTGAGGATTCAATACACACTCAGATGAAAAAGAATTAAGCTGTGATAACACCAGAAGTTTTTACGTGGAAAACCTGTAAAGGAGAAAACCACGGGGTCTGGCCCAGTTGTAAAAATCCACTATAAGTTGATGATTACAGATGCCCCTTGTCCCACAGGCGGGAAAAAGTTACTAGCTTTCCAAGTTACACCGTCGACTGACAACGTCTAGTCAGCGGTGGTTAACGGAGAGCGGAGATCAACGACGGTAGTCGACGACAATCAATGACGGTCGGCGGTGGTCGACGGAGGTCAGCGGTGGCTAATGACAGTCGATGACGGTCGGCGGTGGTCGGCGGAGATCAACGTCGATCAACGGTGGCCAAAGGTGGTCGACAGAAGTCGACGGTGGTTGTCGATGGTCAGTGGTGGTTGACGGCAATCAACGATGGCGATAATGATTTTGGACTTGAGCTTCTTCTCAAAGCCTCAAGTTTTCTCTTAAGCCTCCTCCCTTCATGTGAGGGGTGAGACTCTATTTATAATGTTTTGGGTCAATCTATGTATAATGTTTTGGGTCGAGAATATGAATCATTTTGATCGGACGGTCCGGAGAGCTTCGCTTGATCAGATGGCGTTTGATGGACAGTTGAGTGCCTTAACGATTTCTGAATTGAGCAATCATGGGCTCGTTGGATTCGTCTTGTCGAGACGCTCGATTCGACTATGAACTCGCTGAATTTGACATTTGTTTGATCTTTCAAATATGTCCGGAAATATTCTAAGAATAATTTAATCACTTGATCTGGGCTTGATTTAACTCAGATTGGACTAACTTTCATATCATTAGGTTCGTCTCATCGAGCCGATCAGTTTGACTATAAGTTTTGTTGAAATCAGAGCTCTGGATGACTTTTTATCCAGATTGAGAATCACTTTCCCAAAATATTATCTTGAGATTTGTGTCGGATAATGAAAATTTATTGGTGGTGTATCAGTCATAATCCATATATATATATATAATATATATATGAAAATTTAGGAGAATTTGGTGGTAAATTCTCCTATGTTGTCATAGCATGTAAGATATATTCATTTCATCTGTGTGTTGTTCTTGCTTGTGAAACACATTTTTTTATTTCCCCATATTCACGTCTTTGGACAGAATTTGGTGGTAAATTCTCCTATGTTGTCATAGCTTGTAAGATATCTTCATTTCATTTATGTGTTGTTCTTGCTTGTGAAACACAGTTTTTTATTTCCCCATATTCACGTCTTTGGACGCCTACTTATAAAAATACTTTCAACATGATTTGTACATCTATTGGGAAGGGTTGGAGCATGTTCGTATCTGACATGAACACATAACTATACATAATAGGTATAACTAAAACCTAATAATACCAAAAAATAAAATTTTATCTTTCTAAATTTGTTAGCTTGCCTAATATACCCTCTGCTTAATAAAATTATTGGTTTCTCTTTTTTTTCTTTTTTTATATATCTACATAAAAACACATGCAATTAACATTTTAATTTATTTATTAGTGTGATTCTGCTTATTTAAAGAAACTGATGGCGATTAATTTTATTTATTTTTGCGATACAAAATATAGGGTTAGTATTAAAATTGTGTTACTCAACTATACAATTTAGTGTTGCTTATCTCTATAATAAGAGAACGTGAACGCCGCCCAACTTGGGAAATAGAGGGTCTGTTTGAGACAGCTACAGCTTATTGAATAATCTGCTGATAAGCTGATTAAAAATAATTTGCTGATAAACTAGGTGCGGTGGCTATTACAAATTTTTTTTTTTTTTGAAAAAGTCAGACCGCTGCCAAAAAGATGCCACCGGTGTGAAAACACTGTTTTCTGCGTTTTGAAAATGCATAAGCTGTCAAAACGCAGTTTATCCAAACATGTCAAATGCGTTTTAAAAATGCATAAGGGCCCAGAGTCACTAGACTTATGTGGAACCTCTTTAATTATTTAATGCTCTCAGAAAACCCAATAGATCAGCTTTTATTTATTTATTTTTTGGCCGATGAGACCTTGGATGTGTGAAGAAATGTCCAAGCGCTGGGCCACTATCTTATCCCCCAATGGATCCACTTTGAATATTATTTATAAGTGTTAGTTAATAATTTCCTTAAAATACCTATAATAAGAAAAAATTTAATTAATTATTTAGAAAAGTTACATAGTACACTCACTTTACAAATAATCTTTTAATTGGATTGTTTCAATGGTGTAGTTTGTACTGTAAAATTGAATCTATAGATTATTGAGCAGGTGTAATCTAATATAATTGAGAGTTGAATTTTAGATGCAGTTATTAGAATGTATACAATTATATATTGTAATAGCATGTTCTCATTAACTAAATGATTCTTGCTTCTACCCCATCATCTTCTATGAGCATAAGATCAGTTGTTGTATTTTCATTCATAACCTAACAGTTTTAGATATTAATTGCCATTTTGTTAACTGAAAAGCACAATTGGTTTTTGTTAGGGGTGGTTGCTCAACATAGGGCATATGAACATCATAATAGAGCTGAATGAAACAAAAATGGCACAGAACAACAAAGACCTATGAATTCTAGTGCTTGAAAAATAGCTTACTTGCTCTTATCTTATAATGTGCAAGAGACTCATAACTTCCAACATAGCATATTACTTATTATATAACAAAAAGGCAAATAAATTTTAAAAAATAAAAAGTTTTAGTAAGTAGTATGTTCAGTATGCTATAAAATACAAATATTATGTACATGTAAAATTCTTTATTATTCCACGCATATGGGCAATACATTGTTGGAGCCCTAGTGTTGGTGATATCATAACAAATGTTGGAGTGGCATCCCATATATGAACTCTAATTCTCTAATCTTACCTACTTGACCTGCTATACATCCTAACACATATAAGAAAAAAGAAAAAATAAATACAAGATTTGATTTAACTATTATTACCTTCTATTAGTAGTTTTGTGTGGGCATCTGACTCTATGATGTCAAGAATGATGGAAGAAACCACATAAGCTATTTATGTGTTCTATCAAAATTTTAATCTACTATAAATGCTTATAATTCCTGATCATTCCACCCTTCATCTTTTTGGTGATCGAAATTCTTCAATAATATCAAATAATTGATAAAATATAGACAAATATGGATGATCATGGATTAAATGAAAAGTTCTTTCATATGACAACCTATATTTACTATTGGAATATTACTTCAAAATTTAATTATTGTGATCCATTTTTCTTATTAATTGGCGTTATCAACATTGTGTGGAATAAATAGTACATTTTCCTACTAACCCATTATAAAGAGTTCATTTTCGTTGCATATTCTCTTTAGTTTGCAGTAGTACATTTATTGGCATTATCAACATATTATTGTGTGTTACTCTCTTTAATGACAATATAGGCGTGTGACGGTTTTTCCTACAATGATTTTGAAGTTGGATAGGTTTGGACTCAAAATTAATTGTCGGGGTAAGAATAAATGCTTTTATTATAAAAAGACATATATGCCTTATGGTTATTGCAAACAAGGGAGGTTGTGTGTGTGTGTGTGTGTGTGTGTGTGTGTGAGAGAGAGAGAGAGAGAGAGAGAGAGAGAGAGAGAGAGAGAGAGGGTGAATTGGTGTACATGCTAAAGGGTTTTTCTTTCAAAAATTATTATTTAAAAGAACTATTAGAAAAGTTATGATGGCATGATCAAAATTATAAAATTAAAGTACATCAATTGTAAAGCACATCAAATAAAAATTTTATGTTTTGGCCTCTTGTGTACATCTATTCCAAGTCAAACTCATGAGCTAAAATTTCACTAACCAAATAAAAAAATGCTTAACACCGAGTATAAGTTGAGAAACTCTCACATATTAAAATTGTAAATCTAAAATACGAAACATTCACAATACATTTACAAAAAATAAGAATAAAAATTTTACGAGCACTTAATCAAATAAATCACAAATGAAAGCTTACGAGAACAATGTCACAACCCCTTGTCAATTGTTGCACATAAACACTTTATTGCTTACAAAAAATCTCACTCATGTCTGTCAAGCTTGATAGTGTTCTGATGCATACTTGAAACTTTTTTCGATATCGATGAGGATGATAATCATAGAGATTTCACTAAATTCTTAATTATCTTTATTCATATGAAATTTTCTTTTTTATATATGTAGTTTATTTTAGAACATTAAGAAAATTCTAACATAACTCAGACTTAAGAATGCAGCCATTTAATATGTACAAAATTCTTTTTTGTTTTATTATTATTATTATACGAGAGGCCATTAAAGGATTATTTGTGAGAGTTTTAATATATAATATCTTTGTGAGAGCTTGGAAAGAAAATATATAATATTTTAATATCTTTTCAAAGACCATTAAAGTTTAATATGTTGGTTTAATTGTGGAAACAAATATGTTTTAATTAATCCCCAAGTCCATGGTGATTAAAAAAAAAAAAACACTAATATATGAATTAATTCAAATTATTATTTTTTTGGAATAATTAGAGGAAACATGATTGTGAATTTAAAATAAATCTAATCCGCTTACATGTGTAAACAATACTTCTTAATTTAAGGTGATTGAGTGATGCAAAGCTTGGCTATCAAGGGGGAATTAAATGTAGTTATATAAATCTTGAGCTTATTTTCAGCAAAACTTTAGAGTTAACAATCTCACTCTTTTGATAATATCTAACCTATGTTAGCTAGTATTTAAGATAAGTACAAAGTGGCTTAAATTGAACACATAATTATCCTTCCCCTTAATATATGCATATGAAAAAATCACAAGACTTGTAATAAAATAATTTAAAAATTCAACTTATAACCTCTCCTCTTTTGGGCAATAACAAGAGAGAGAGAGAGAGAGGTAGGGCGAGGGAGAATTGGTTACTAAAATTTATATATTATTCTTTTAAGGATTATTATTAAATAAATTATTAGAAAATTTATGACACGATAAAAATCATAAAATTAAAACACATAAAATGTAAAGCACATTAAAAAATAATTATTTGGTTCAGCCCCCAACTTAAATCTATTCCAGACCAAACTCACAAACTAAGATTGCACAAATCAACCAAACAAAAGTCTCCTTCACACAAAGTATTGGTGGATTTCTTATTGTAGCCATCATAGAACTCAAAAGGGCATTTATAAATTAATTTCATATTTAAGAAAATAAATAATTTTAAAATCATATTGGTTAAAATTTGCTAAGATCTCCAAACCCATGTTCTAAGTTTATTAAATGAGATAGACATAATAAATATTAAAACCATTTACATACATACTACCAATTCCTATATATTTATATATCTTACACATAAACTTTACCTTTTGCTATATTTAAGCTATTGAATTTTCTTATATAGCTCGTCAAAAATATCTTTTTTTTTTTTTTTACTTTTTCATGCATAAGTATAGTGAAAATGGAAGAGAAAATAAGTAAAATGAAGAATTTAACAACGATAGCTTCATAAAAATCTCTCACACTATTGATTGCGGGATAGCAGATGACACAAATTACAAAAAAAAATTATAAATAATATTTTGATGTATTTATTAACAAATTAAATAAAAAATATAATTCACATATTCATTTTTTAGCTTTTTAATTAAAAATATAAGAGAATCAAGAAATTAAATATGTATAGTCAAAATATGTTAGACCAAGTTCAAGTCAAGTTGTGAGTCTAGTATGTTTGACCAACCGATTCTGCACGACAGTTCGGTCACACAGTTCAACAACATGATTTGACTATACAAAATAGTTCAAATAGACAATTCAATCAGACAACTTAGCTAAGTATTTTGATAGACTAATTCCTCTATCATCTATAGCAGATCTCAAGAAAACTATGACAATTTACCCAAAAGCCAAATAGAACGGCAAAACACATAAGCTATATATTTGACTATTGTCTTTCCTACTTTATTTCTTATTTTGTACAATATATTTTTCATTTCTCATGTAAGATTGTATGTACTCCATCTTGGTATATCCCAACCTATAAATAGAGATTGCTATCATAGGGCACAAGGGGGATTTTTGAAACTGGAAAGACAGAAGAAACTTATTATCAAGTGCAATTTCCTTGCTCATGATATGTCCAGGAAATGTTGAAAGGTAAATTGATCCAAACTTCTGCAGTACGTTGAAGGCTCCACTTCTATACTGGCAGAAGGTTGTTACTTTGTTACATATCTTCCTATAATTATTCTCCCCAAATAATTATTATGAATATTTATTTATTTTATTAGATTCCATATGGAGAAGGGCCAATCATTTAATTCCAATTTTGCATAAAGTGGAGAGATTTTATTCTCTCTCGAGGCTCGTGTAAATCTTGCGATGTCAGTGTATCGTTTGGCTTCGCTGTCTTCCTCTTTCCATTTTCATTTAGTTGGTACGGGGAGATCTTTCTATTTGGCTCACATTTGATTCTGTCAATTTGAACTATTTTATATTTTCCACATAGATATCACAAACATGACAAGTTTTATACATCACAAAACTGTGGGAGAAGTTGAAGCCTTGCTCGAAGATTTCAGCATATCTATGAAATTTGTGCGTCGTCTATCTTTATATGTGAGATGTCTAATTATAGTTTGTATTCCTAGAAAAATAGATACCTTGGGGATTTTTGAGTCAACATATGATTATAGGGATGGTAGCCCGGAATGGCGTTCGACCAGATGGGCCTGGGAGACCTTGAAGGGCCCGGCTGAATTTTGGGACGGGCGGTCATGTGCTGGGAGGTTTAGATGTCGACCGGCGGGGCCAATTTATAGGCGGCTATGATTGAAGGTGAAGACCCACACCAACTGTTTTTTTATCCGAGAGAGTTTCCTCATCTGCCAAGCCTAGTTGAAGAATGTCGATGGATTCATCCGCGTCAGCTTCGCACCAGTAGGCTTAGGGGAGACGACAGAATTCTGCTCTGCTTTAATTCATTTTCCTCTCAGCTTGCAAACGCCAACCTGATAGGCAGGATCAATTTTCAATCTTCACTGCTGCTTTTCATCCGTCGCTTTTACTTTGGCAGCCCCATTAGCATTCAAAGCCCTCTAGTCACCCGGGGTCATTTTCCCTTCCATCACACAGTTCACCGTTTGTTCTGTAGTATACCGGGGAACCAACATTGGGCTCTCTTCCAACACCTCCTGGATGGGCTGTCGATTGGTTGGTAAGGCCTTTTGCCTAGTACCCTCCACCTCTCATAGATGGGTAACAATCTCTCAGTCACCAGGCGTAAAATCGATTAAGAATTTCTTTCCCCTAATCCTTAATCTTGTTTTTAACACCAAGCAAGCAAAGCTTTTGCCTGGGCGAAATCATCACAAACCTCTTTTGTCAACCTTAAAGGAGAAGTAATGGCTGAAAATGTCGATCGATCAGGAGAAGTTGAAGCAGTGGCAGAACATGACGAAAGTCACGATGGCTGCAATGGAGTTCGTTAGGACTTGGGTCCGGATAACATCATATTTGGTGAAGACGCTTTTGAGCTCCGGCCATAAGGGTAGGGGGAGACCACACCTAAACTGATCCTGGTAGAACACCAGATCAGGGCTAACATTATATATGGGTCACCCATCAACCGACATCTTGAGGAGAATAGTCCAAGAATCTGACACATACCTGTCCTGGAGGCCTTTCACCCCTTTGTCCGTTAGGAAGGATTGATTGATCACTGGATTAGTGCAAAAGAGAACCAAAGAATACTTGGGACGCATTACATTCAAGCGATATGACTAGAGGAAAAAGAAGGGTAAATCAAAAGACTCAAAAAAAAAGTACAAAAGTGGAGTAGGGAGATCTTTAACCCTACTTATTAGGCATGCACGCAGATCAAAAAGACGCATAAAGATAAGTGTTGCACCAATTATCATTTAAAATTACCCAAAATATTATTTCATTACAAATATCGTCATTACAAGTTTCAAATAAAATTCTTAATAAATGGGTCCTAGGCTTAAGACAAGGCATACCCCTTCTAAAGCAACCTCTGAAGGACGATCTCTCCACCAAGCCTAATCAACTCCATCTGGCAAACCTCATTTTGAAATCGACTGAGAACTACCGAACCGCGGATGGATCCCATCTCAGCTCTGACAAAGTTCAAGGAATCTAACAGTGACGTGACCTCTCCCTCCAGCCGAACGCTGATAGCAGACTGCTCTTAAAAGGCAACCTCTATATGTTCACATAGAGCCACCCATGCCAGCACCGATGAGTCGGCAAAACTTTTCGTTGTTTGGTACAGAGCCTCAGCTATCTCTTGCACCCGACATACCACCAACCCAAGAAGGAGTCTCCAGTATACAGGTTGATCCTAGTGATAGCTTTCGCCCACATCGGTTGATGAAAAGGGTGGTACTTTCATCAAGGGATTCGTCAACAACGACAGGAACCGAGTAGGCCACAACTCTTGGCGACCTACCACCCTCGACATCCTCTGTCCCTACCGAAACATCTGTTGTTGAAAGAAAGATTAAGTTGTGTGCTAGTCAAAGTAAAAAGAGTTTTCTTACATACCCATGAGCCTCTCAAGCTTCGACCCAATCGAGGGACGACCTTCCTCTCTCGCTATGGTGCTCCCTCCTTTTTTGCCTTGGGGCAACAGCGAAGGGTCAACAACCATCTCTAACATCGAGCTATGTTGATCGTTGGTAGTCCTTTCCCAAGACAGGGCTGATGGGTCAACCATGGCCCTGACCTCACTCAGAATAGAGCCTGAGAGTTTATGAATCCTCTTTGGCGACTGTCTTTTGAGCTCCTCAAAAGAGGCAACCCAATCGACCAACTCAGGACTGGTCGTCTCTCGCCTTCTTTCATTCCTGACCACCATTTCCTTTTTCGAGATAGATGTTAGAGATGGTGGATACCCACCAAGACTTGTAGGCTTGGCTCAACCGTCTGTTGCTCGTGCCACCTTACATAACGCCTACTCAACAACATAGGAAAATTTGATAAAAGATGAACAACTCTTGCCCTTATTTAAAAGACCCGCCAGACACAAAAATAAAGGGAGAACTAGTCTTTAAATTTTCTTGATTTTTGTGACATTATTAAGATTATAATTTCCTTGTTCTTATCACAAAAATCGCCACCAAAGAGCAGGAAAATTTAGAGAACTAATATGTATACACTCGAGCTACCAACACGAATCTGAAAGAGAATGAATGAACAAAAACAAAAGGCTTCCCCCAACGGTAATTAGTCGACTGACAAGCCACTGCCAAGCAGGTGAAGCCATGTCTCTAAACCTAGGACATATCAAAACTGTGAAGATGGTCCTTCGCCCGATAGCGACAAGATCTTCTAAGGGCAAGGTGTAATTCATCCTAGCCGCAAGGCTCAATGGATACCTCAAATTAGCAACGACAAGATCCGCCAAGGGCGAGGCATAATTCGTCGTAGCAACAAGGCTCAATGGATACAAATAGGGGTATTCGACTGAGACGATGAACTGAATAGGCAAACAAGAGATAGGCCTCACAAGACTTGAGCTAAAGCAATAAGTGAGTCACGATTCACTCGACAAAAAATAATTAGAGCATTTGATCGTGACAAAAGCGCCAGCAGAACCCCTTGATCATGATTGGACGACCTACCGTCTTTTACTGCAGCGGACGAGATCGTCGTTCAATTGAACACATTGGTCGACCAAGCACACGACACAGTCGTCATCCGATCGATAGCCTTAGTCACCCCCATTCTAACGAATCGATGAACCAAATAGCACCATATCAAAACTCAAATTGTAATACATATATGAAATGAAATTCATACAATTTATTAGAACATTAATAATATTAAGATTGGTTTCCACAACTGGTCCCTCATTTATGTAATTCTACAAAATATGCCTTTGGAGGCAAAAATACGAATAAAGGGGACTCCCACAATTTTCTTCACAGTAACTCTTAATTCACTTTATTCTTTCTATCACTCGACTATCACTGTCAAAAGGTGTTGATTAAAGGCAATCCAGGATCCAACAATAAATGTCCTAATTTATAAGCTTAATTTTTTAGTTGAAGATTCATATTGGTCATTAGCCTCTTAAACTTAATTTTAATCCCTTCTTCATTCACACATTCTAATTCATCATGTATGGCGTAAATGCTTCGCATATCTTGTAAGTCTCTCTTAACATGTAATGTTTGTATTTAAAAGTATTCTTACCTTAAAAGGAAATCATGTTGATTTGATGGTTGCAAGGCACTAGTGATGTGACAATTGTTTTTATTGATGGATAAAATATGATATCCAAATGGGAGTGGTAGAGTGTTGCAATCGAATTACAATAGAATGTGGTGGTGGTCATTGATAATCATTGAGGCAGATTGGAGCGCAAGAATTCTATAAATCCTTATGCTCTCTTCAAACATAATTCCACCATCATATGGAGAATTAAAATTTATTTATAGTTCTTTAGAATGGCAATTCTGTAAAACTATACCATTCCAAAACATTCCATTGGCCGACTCATAAATATTTGTTTAGTAACGAACTAAAATTATAACTAGGGCTGTAAACGAGCCGAGCTTGAGCGAGCTCAGGCTTGGCTCCGGTTTCGCC
>NW_018164746.1:108598-109437 GCF_001263595.1 Phalaenopsis equestris
TTCGTGTTCGGCTCGTTAGGCTTAACGAACGAGCCGAACACGAGCTGCTTAACGAGCCGAACACGAGCTGTTCACGAACAACGAGCCAAATTGACAGCCCTAGTTATAACATTTAAATGACTTAATATTCTCATATTTCAATGATCTTAGGCTCATTGAATTTCTTTCATCGAGATGTTCAATTTGACTGATCAAGATTTGCGCCCGAGCAGTACATTTTTTTGTGCGTAGCAAATATATTGAATTTATCTCATATTGAATAGTTCAAATAAAAAAATAGTTGTCCTGATCCTTAAGCTTATTCTTTTAGCTTAAAAAATCATGTTTTTCATTAGCCTGTTAAAATGAACTTAAATCCTTTCTTTATTCACACTTTCTAATTCATAATATTACGGCTTAAAGGCTTCATATATCAAACCTTTGAGTAAGTTTAATTACAAGGTTGTGAAAATCGACATGTTGAATATTAAGTCTAATACATTTTTAAGGCATTCCCCAATATCAAGTATATTCCATAAATTTTGATATTTACCTTTATAACTCTTTGATAGTAAGAATATATGTATGAAAAAAATGTATTCCACTTTTTACAATATTAGCAACAGTGACATTCTTAATATATTGTTAAACATTAGAATATTCGATATGTATATGAAAATTTAGATAAATATATAAGAACTGTGTAGTATCTACGTAGAGTTATCAAAAAAACTCATCCTTCATGAGCTGCTTGTGTTCGACTCTTAATCTTAGCCTTGGGTGGTTTGTTCACGGCTCAAATTGGCTCGATTTAAATGATTTCCTTCATATATATATATATATATATATCTATGAAATTT
>NW_018164746.1:109447-117261 GCF_001263595.1 Phalaenopsis equestris
GAGAGAGAGAGAGAGAGAGAGAGAGAGATTTAGGAAACTCTAACCCTAAACTCCCTAAAACTCTTTTCCTATTATATTTTGGTTGTTCGATCATACTACACTCTTTTCTTCACCATTGTCGTATGACTTTATCTTCCACTCGTATTGCCGTTGCCTCGCACTCCCGCCGATCTTACACTCTAAGTCTAACTTCTCTCCCTGACCTAAGTCCTCTACTTTTTTAGTCCTCTGTGAGCGGTTGAGTGCATCTTTGTGGTTTTCATCCCGAGACCAAAAGGTGAGTTGGCATGAGTCCTCTTATCTGCAGTTAGTTTTTGTTTTACCCTCTCGTCTTAGATTTATGCGTACTAGCATTTATTCGTTATCTTAATTTTTTAGTTTTGTGTTATGGCTGGAGGATTGCAGCCATGGAGGTGGATTATAGGATTAATGAGGTTAAATGAAATAAAAGTTCCCTAATTTTCAATTTTTTTTTTTTAATTTTCTACAATTTTTAAGATTTTTCGAGCTAATTAGATCCATACGAGCTTAATTCAAATTATTTCAAGCTTAATCAAACGAAACATAAATTTTCAATCAGTATCGAGCTATTTTGATACCAAATGAATAATTTGAGGCGAATTCAAATAAATCGAAACAAAAACAAACTTAAATTTCACGAACAAATATAAACATGAGCTGATTTGTAAAATAGATAATTTAAAAAGAGCCAAGCACAAGCATAAGCTCTATTTGTTCATGTCCATTTTGGGCCCATTTACACTTATATATGTATGTAAATAAATGTGCGGAAGTGGTGTTGGCTTCATTGCCATTAATTTGCCAAATTTAATGTAAAATATGTATTGCTTAAAAATAAAATGAATAATTTTAAGTTACTGAATCTAAATACTCATATACTATAAAAACAAAAAGTATAAATTATTAAGAGCTCCAATATATATTTTTACATGAATATTATAAGTTATTTTACACACTTATCTTCAATATAATGATTAAGAGTCTGCTTGGGACAGCTGCAGTTTATTGAATAATTTGGTTTTTTTTTTTTTTAAATTAATTTTGTTTGGATAAATTTTTTATTTTTTTTTTTTTTTTTTTTAAAAAAAATCAAATCGCAACTAGAAAGCTGTCACCGCATCACACCTAGATTGGTGCGGTGTGAAAAAATTATTTTCAGCATTTTCAAAACACATAAGCTGCCAAAACGCAGTTTACCCAAACAGACCAGGTGCGATTTTAAAACGTCACGGCACAAAATAAATTGCCTCAAACAAGTCCTAAAAATATAATCTAATCAGTCATACGCTCTTTAGATTCTCCCTCCTCAAAAAAAAAAAAATTAAAAAAAAAATCAATTGCCTTGGAATTTTATATTAAATTTATAGTTTTTAAATTTTTTTCTGTTGATGTGTTTCGAACATAAAAATTTTAGGTGTGAAAGAATATATACAAGTTCCGTACCACATGTTTATCCGTCCGGCCCCCAAAAAATGAAAAAAAAGTAAACAGTTGAAGGAAGGGACTTGTCTCGAGGCTCTAATGATTCACTTCACATGTTTTCTTGGCTAAGTCAGGCCTGGCTTTGTAAAGGAGCTTTTAACATTAGTTAATTTGTAAGTGCGGTGGTGGTGTGATGATAGACGGCCGAAACACAACTTCAACGCTAAAATTACAATTTCTTTCTTCAGAAAAATCGTCAGAGAAAATTCGTTGTGCATCTCCGAACATCACATGGACCCAGATAGGGCTACATGCTTTATTGATTCAATTATATAGCCCATAACTCAGACTTATTGATTATAGAATCTACAAGCATTGGTCATATTTATAATAATATGGCATAGTGGTAATCAAGTAAACCATTTGAAAAGCATATGCCGAAGGATCTTGAATTGCTCCATCATGAGAGACATTTGAGCTTGTAAGCCCTAGTCCTATGCTTGGGCATCTAGTTGTGTTCCCTCTTGAGTTCCATACGTGTAATTTCTCTTTGGGAAGTTTTTCCTTCGTACTTAGCTTTGCATCTTGTCTGGGGCATGTCCACACTCATTGCACCACCTTTTAAGATGTTGGATCCCATATTGGTTTTTGTGAACACACCTCGAGTGTTAGAGCCAAGCGATGGAGAAAGAGAGAAAGTAATGAAGATAATCAAGAATTATTGTGTAGAGAACCAGGGAAGAGTCCTTTTGATTCATATCTTTGCCTCCAATTTATAGGAGTATATGTGGTATAATTACAGAATGGAGCAAACATTTATACAAATCATTCTTAATATGATTAATACTCTGTATGGATTTCATTCCATCTATGGCAGTAATTGATATGGCGGTAATTGATTGGTAGAATCCCTAGAATTCGGTCGACTAAGGGGATCAACTGGGTAGCGGTCGTGCCTTGTGCTTGGTCCACCGATGTATTCAATGGAATAACAATTTTGTGTGTCGTGGAGATAGCGAATCGACTGGCTAATTGCAACTAGGGGATTCTTGCCTGCACTTCAGTCGGCTGAACTACAGGAGTGTTTTGTAGTCTAGGTTTCTCGCCACAACGTGTCGGTTTTTTTGATCATGTGGTTAGTTATGGGATGATAGGATGTCTTGATCATTTGGCCATTATCTTGACTATTTGATTGCTTTGAGGTTCGCACTTCCAGCTACGGTGTATACACACCTAAACACCAAACTTTACAAACCACTTAATTCTTATGTATTACATATCTAAATCGAATCATCAATTTTCTTCATTAAATAAAAACCAAAAATAAGCAAACTAAAGGAGTATACCCAAAACAAAGAGGAGAACTTTACTTAATGTAGGAGAGGAAAAGTGCTTTGCCAGAGCTGTGAATTTGCAGGTGCAAACACTCCTGACATGTCAACTGCGCAGGATCAGAGTATTTTGGCATGTGCGTTGGATTTGCATCGACATTTGGTGACGCAAATTAGTTAGCATTGGTTATAACGTCTGAACCGTTGACAATACTAAGTAATTATTTTGTGTTTATAATTTGTCAACATAAATTTTGACTCAAAATATTTGGGTTGACACATTATCTATGCAAAGTTCGAAGCAAATAGTTTGTGTCGGTAGAGGATGGCATAAAGCCCATCCCCACTCAATTTTGACCTGAGATGAATGAAAATCTACGGTAAAGTTTATGTCAAAAACTTTCTAATACTAAAACTACTAATTAATCACGTTTGTGTAGTGGAAGCATGTCACTTAAACCTCCTCTCTTTAGGGACAAACTGCATTTCTTAATAAGCATTTGCTTCTTCAAAGTTCAGTTTTGTTAGCCACATTTAGTTGAACATGCATATTAACAAACTATTTCTCAAGCATAGGTTTGCTAAACAAGATCTATCAAGAAGAAACTCAAACACCTTAGACTTCTTACGGAATTAATTTTGTAAGCAAAAATTTTAAAATAAAAAAATTCACACAATGCCCACTAATCCAGATTAAATTTGAGTAACAATTAATGGCCCACACATTTCCGATTAAGGGCTGAAGACTCTGATGGAGTCTATGTCTCTTTAATAGGCAGTAAATTCTCAACATATGAAGGCAAATCAAAAGCAAGAAGGTTAGCTAGAAGCAGAACAAAGATATTGGGTCCACCAAAGACAAAATTTCAAAAAGGGTTTGGAGTCTAGAACAAGTAAGGAAAAGAAAGTTCCCTCTTTGGAAATCTTTGTTATCTCTTTTCAATCTCATTTTCTTCTTCTTCCTTTCTAATCCTCCTTCCATGGTTTTCATCCAAACAATATCTCAATAAGATTAGCTCTGAGATGGAAAAAGCAAAGGCAAGCGATTCTCTTTCTTTGAGAGCCCCTTCCATCTTTCACAACAATAAGAGATAAGGTAAGAGATGGAAAAAAAAAATATATGTAAAAAAATTTAATTGTAATAGCTTAATGAAATTCCCTCGCACCCTATTTATGAAGCTATATCAAGAAACACAAATCATGGGAAAATTAAAATATTATAAATAATTTTATTTTAATGTATTTTATTATCAAATTAGATAAAAATTATATTCTCTCATCCATTTTATAGTTTCATTGTTAAAGAGATTCTCTGTATAATTTCACTGTCGAAGAAATAATAGAAACATGAAACTAAATATGTATAATAAATATCTTCTAGACCGAGTTCAAAATCAATTTGCAAGTCAACTAGTTTTGCAAACCAATTCAACTTAATTGTTCGGCCGGACAATTCCGCCACACAACATCACTAAGACAATTCAACGTAATAACTCGGTCACTTGTTTGGCAAGTCATTTCGATTTACCAACTTAAATAGTCATCCACAAAAGATTTTGAGGTGAATTCTCCCAGTCCTCATCCACAAAAGATTTTGAGGTGAATTCTCCCAGTAAGTTCTGTCAACTTCATCAACTTATCCAAATGGCCAAATAAGCTGACAAAAAAACATAGGTCATGTATTCAACTATTTTGTTTCCTACTTTATTTGGTATTTCATACAATGTGCTTTTTATTTCTTGTTTCTTGTGCAGTGTTATATATAGCATATAATGGCCAAACCTAACCTATAAATTGAGGTGGCTGCCATGGGATATAGGATGATTTAGATTCCTAGATATTCCATAGGCAATTCTTGCTAACCACTTCACAATCTTAATAAAATCTCTCCCCCTCCCTCCCTCCCCCTCCCTCTTCTTGCTAACCACTTCACAATCTTAATAAAATCTCTCTCCCTCCCTCCCTTTCCCTCCCTCTCTCTCTCTCTTCCCTGTCTTCCCTCTCTCTCTTCCCTGTCTTCCCTACCATAAATAGCCCTTTCTCTTCTAACAAACATTTCAGGATCTAACAATACGAGAAGTTACCTATTAAGAAAGCTACTATTTCTCTTCTCCTAATATCTTATACATTCTTAGTTGTGGAAAATTATGATGGCTTGTTTCGTAAGTTGGATAAGAAATCTATTATTAAGTGCATTTCTTTTTTATGACAAATCTAGGAAATGTTATAGGTAAATTGATCCTATTTTAACGACGACAGACATCTTAAGATATATTGCTTATGACAAATCTAGGAAATGTTATAGGTAAATTGATCCTATTTTAACGACGATAGACATCTTAAGATATATTGCCACGATGAACTACTGATTGAAGCCCCCACTTTTGAACTGCAAGAAGGCCACGTTGTTTATCTTTTTTCTTATGTGATTGATAAGGTGTCTTCCACTATATCAAAAAAATCTTACATACGGACTTCAATAAAATCCTTACACGTGTATCTGATTGGGCCCACCTAAAAGGCTCTTATTGTGGTGTTATTGCAAAACAACTCTAATAACACCATTATAACATTGATATTGTTGTTTCACTTCAATAACATTGCAAAACAATCAGAATAATACCACAATAACATCACAATAGCACCAGTGATCAACGCCAATAACACCTACCGGAGGACCACGCAAATAACACCACTGTAACAACGCAATAAGCCCCACAAAATAACTCGAATAACAACACAATAACACCTGTGAACAACATCAATAACCTCGCACGTAAGACCACGTAAATAACACCACGGTGTTATAGGGATGTTATTGACATCTTTTCGTTATTTTTTAGGTGAAGTCAATTAGATATATGCGGCAGCGTCCGGACTCCGTATGGAAGATTTTTGTTCCACTACTTCCTCTATATCTTACTAGAGTTTTCCTCTTTGATGTTCTAAGCACAAGCCAATGATTTTCAAGGATTTGACATTAAAGAAAGGTGTTAGGATTTATTGCTTCATTTCATATCTTACAATAATTATTCCCCCGAAAAAATTATTCTAAATCTTCTTTATCACATTTGATTTTCTTTATTTTTAAATCTTGTGCAAACAGCCCAAGCAGTTGATTCCACTGTTTGCATAAAGTGGAGATATTTTATTCTCTCGAGACTGCTGTAAATCTTGCCATCCCGGTTATTAGTTTATCTTTCGGCTTGGCTGTCTTCCACTTTCTGTTCTCATTCATTTGGCACAGAAGATCTTCTATTTGGCTTACCTTTGATTCCGGGCTATTTATGCTATTTAATATTCTCAGCATAGATATCACAAATAATGTAATTTTATATACCATGGAACTCTGGGAGAAGATAAAGCCATGCTTGAAAATCTTGACATATTTATGAAATTTGTGCTATTGGGCAGCCTGTGTGTTTTAGCTTATCCTGAATTGCAGTCTACGTTTAGTGTAAAAATAGAACCGTGTTTTTGGATAATCAGACAAAACGCACACGTTTTCAAAAACGCCTCCGCACTTATAAGCTGCCCCAAACGGGCCCATAATCATTTAATAAATTGGTCATCTTGGTGCAACCCATGTTGTAATTAATCCAAACTAATTACATTTGAATATCAAAGCTTATTAATCAAAATAAGTAATCCTATTATGACTGAGATGAAAAATAACCTTTTTTTTCAAGTGCAATTTATAAACTGATTAATTTTCTATATAATTTTACATTTATATCTTCAAAACATTTTATATTACTTTAAAAATATAACTTGTTTCATTTTAAAAAGGTGGAATACACATTTTCATGAGTTGGTAATGTGATGTCTATTCAAAATTTAAATGTTTGTGTTAGATATGTAAATACATTAGGAAGTGAGCTGTGTGCATGTAAATCTTCCTATATTAAAATTATTTTAATATAAAATAATGATATAATTCCATCTTAAATGTGCAATGTTGAAGCTCTGGAAACTTTATAGTCCTGAAAATTTTAAACGTAATTCCATATTAAAAGATGGAAATATAATCTTTTAATTATTCTTATATTCATAGCTTAAATTTTTTATTTATAATTATATGATCAAATATTAAAAAATCAATTTAAAATATAATATTCCATTTCAGGACTTAGCCCTCATGAAATTTGAACATGATTCTAAATTAAAAATATTAGAATATGCCATCTTAATTATTATTTTTTTAACTTAAATATTATATTCCTAATCATATGATCCAAATATATTAGTGAGATAAGTAACTCCTCTATTCATTGAGGTTCGAAGTGAAGATCTTGTCTCTCCTCCTTATATTCTACGGGACGAAAAAGTATTGGGTGTGAATTCTGCATTTACAGATGTCGACAAGAATTGAGCGGAGGAGCGAAAAAAACCATGTGTCGAATATTCAACTAAAATGTATGAGCCGCGATGTGCGGCTGTGATCGGAGAGCGCACGCAGCACTACGTGCGCTCTCTGCACGGAATAATCTCTACTCGACGACATCTCGGAAGCCCCTCTTCCCATATTGGATGAAACAGTCTGCGGGATCCGGTGGAAAGGAAGGGGATTGAGGCAATGGAAAGTATTAAATAGAGATACATATGATATCTTAACTTTCCTTTTAACTTAAATTTTTAAAATTTATGATTAAAATTAGAAGATAAAATATTGATCAATTATACTCCTGTGGTCTTTCACAAGTCCATAAATGAGGTGTTACCAAGGTATATTATATTTCAGTCAACATAAATATAAGTATTTCACCTTATAATCAAATTCCGATTTTAATCCTTTCTTTATAGTGAAATACTATTCATCAAGCTAGGATTTTTATTTCAATGTTTAGTATTGTTGTGAGATATGTACTTCCTGGTATAAAAATGAAACACAAAGAACACAAGCAAACACAAATCGTTTACGTGGTTCGATCCAACTGGATCTACATCCACGGGAGGGAATCAATCAAATAGTTCACTAAGGCAAAAGAAATGGAGAATACATAGCTTATACATAGAGATGAGCCCTCATCTTCCTTATAT
>NW_018164746.1:119723-130196 GCF_001263595.1 Phalaenopsis equestris
CCGGGGGGCCCCAAGTTTGTGAAAAAAAGCCACAACTCATGAAAATGAGCACACGCTCGCATGCACTTCTGTACCCCAACGTGTGTGCATGTCAGACCTTATGCAAGCACACGTGTGCATGCCTCCACCCACTTTCACTCCCGCATGCCCACGCCCACCCCCACTCTATCATACTCGAATGATAAGAAATCTTCCAAATTCAAATGCATCTTCATATAACCTCTAATTTCATCAAATTTATAACCAAATTGAGCTTCTTAGCAAAACGAACCTAACAACTCTAAACTTGTTCAATATGAGTCCAATCAACCCCAGATCAAGCTATTGAAGCACAATTGGAAGCATTGGATTTTAATTGAATTATCAAACAAACTCCAAATTTGACATATTTATAATTGAGTCTAACATCTCAATGAGACGAATCCGACGAGCCTAAGATCGCTCTATTCTAAGGTCATTAATTCACCTAAATCCTTAAAAGATCACATATGATCAAGGTAAATCAACATATATCATCTGATCAAGTGGTTAGGAAAGTTATGTGGCATAAGACTAAAGTGTCCTACCCTCAAAAACTATAATTAGGCCCCTCTCTTCACTTGCAGGGAGGAGAATAATAGAAGGAAAAGTAAAATCCTAGAGCATTTTCTAGAGAGAAAACTCGAAGAGTATCCACTTGCATTCATAGCCACCAGCCACCGTTGACCATGAGTCATTGTCAACAGCTCGAGCTGTCACCACCTGTAGATGCTGACAACCTGTGATCAGTGACCACTATTTGCAGTCGTTGTAGCCAACTATTGTTGTTATTGAATCTTCTAACACTTGTATTTTTTAGCTATATAAAGACAAGTATAGTTTTCGTTGTAAGATTGTGCACTTGTTCTCTCTGTCATGAGAGAAGAGTATGTCTCTACTTTCAAACATATATTGAGTATGTCTCGGTACTTTCAAACATATATTGAATTATTTTAACTGAGCCATACACCAAAATTTTTTTCACATTGAAGATTTTTTCCACACAAATATTATGTTCTCATTTCACTATATTTACTTATTCAAATATGTGGTGTATTTTTACCACATTAAGATGATAAATCACAATTTATCGTCATAAATTTTCTAGCACACAAGCGTTCTAAACTTTTTTTTTATTTTATTTTCAATCTATGTTTTACATATTCAAATACAATGGGTAGAATTTGACTTTAAAAGCATATTCTCACAATAAAAGCTTGAGCAACCTGAATATCGCCACTAAGGGGTTTTTGGTTGACAACATTACCAATGTATTGCATTCAAGAATTTTGGAAATTCAATAACTTGTTCAAAAATAACTGCAATTTAATATAAAATTATTTTGTATTTGAAATTCAGCTCTTAGTTCATCTCTAATGAACTTTGAATTCGATCGAAGGCTTAGGGTTTAGGGTATCGTCTGCATCCTACAGTCACCAGCCACCACCCTCACCCTCACCCCCCACCGCCAGCTACATACGCATTACTTTGACGCTTTGAAATGCACACTAATTTCATTTTACTTCAAACGAAAAATAAATAAATCAAATCTCTCATTTATATCAAACCAAACACCTATAAAATATTGTAAATACAATATATTACTCATATATTATATTCATCTTATATTACATAACCTTTCCAGCAAACCAGATAACCTCTAAAATCAAAATTCGAAACCTCCAACCACGCCCAGATTAACCAAAGTTAACAACATAGCCGCCCCGAATAAATGCAGCGTCACATGGCCCGTCTTTTAGGTCATAAGACGCCTACCCGTGGCCGTCAGTCCTCGTTGACAGAGTCAGCAATGACTTCAAATTCCGCAGCTTTTTATTCCTATTTTTAACTAAATCTGTGAAAGACTTGACTACTAAATTCACAGTTAAAATAAAAATATGTTCTATTGTTTCTGAATTACGTAATAATAATTACTACATCAACTTTGTTGATATTCCTAAATAAACCTTCGTTTATCGTCATGAACATAAAAATTAAATCGAAACATTGACATCTACAGTAACCAGAAGCTATCAACCAATGTTATTGTACATCAAAATCGATTCAAAATGTATTACCTTCTAATTTTCTAGACAAATGATTCGTATTTAAGAACTGGAAGTTTATATTACTAAATTCTCTTGTAAAATGACAACATTAAATGAACCAACAAACCTCCCTCTCTAAAAACAATTTACTGATTATTTTTAATCACTTCACTTGAGAAATACGGCTAAATTACTTCATACTAATGAGTACAATGCTATTTAAAACACATTTCCTTTAAGATGAATTGAAGTAATAAAATGTTTCCACCCCCAAATCTTACTGATTACTCACCATAAAAGCCCAAATTAGTTTTGTTCATCAACCGAATTATTATTTAATTAATAAATATTTTATCAAAAATCATGATTCTCTTCGTAAATTCACAGAAGAAAAACTAAGAATAAAACCGTGCTGAAAGATTAAAACTTAGTTTACGAAGCACCGAGACACCCAAGAAGAGAAAATATTTGCATTGCGTCCGTCGGGAGGTTATTCAGCAGGTATAGGGGGTTATACCCGTTTTACACCCTCTGTAACCTCCTTGTAACCTACAAATAAATTTTGCGCTTCTATAATTTCGATAAGTATAGATAAATTACAAGAAAGTTACAGGAGATACAATGCGGATATAAAATCCCTATAACCTCTGAATAACCTCTGACATAGGTGGCGTAGCGTAATTCTTACCTACACAAATATTTTCCCAATAAGAGGACTCAAAAGTAATTAGATTACCAACAAACACAAATTTTCAATATAAAAACCCTAATCCACTCTTTCAAAACCCAACCACAAGATTAAAATAGGATTACATCACTAATATTTCACATAATTAAGAAAGCTAAAAGCGCAAATATTTTAGTCCACATATCCTCTTATTACCCACTTTCAAGAACTAAACCGTAGCTTTGCGGACGAAGTAGCGATAAGCCGCTACCTTCCGCCGCCTCGAACCAGTGTTGTCGATCGATAGAACCATCTTGCCGGCATCCCTTGCCGCAAACACGTTATGAACCGCTTCCTCCGCCGCCGGAATCCGCCGTGCTTTCTCTACAGCAATCGTGTAGCCGCCCTCCGTACTCGGCACATACTCCGCTGCATAGCCCACATCCCATCCCCCCACAACTATATCCCACGTTATAGTCGCTCCAGCCTTCAAAACAACAAGAAAGAAGCCGAGCATTTCATCCAACAGCTTGCTTTCAGTTTGGAAATGAAGGGATGGCGATAGAGTTGCAGAAAGTTTACCTCAATGCCGTCTATTTCCAGGTTTACCTTTTCACCGCCTTTAATGGTGAACTCGGACGCCGGCTTCGGCGGTCCGTTCTCCAGATCGCCAGGTCGGCTTAAGCCTCCATACTGAACAGGAACGAACTCTGGCCTGATGAACCTGCATGTATATCACATGAAAGAAGGATAAAAATCAAAATCTTATAAGAGAAAAATAGAAGAAACAAAAACATAGGAATGGTTACTTGTAGAGGGTTTCTGCCACATTGCCTCCTTTGGCGATGACGAACTTGCTCTTAGTCCTCTCAGTGAGAAAAGGACTAACCATGGAGTACAGAATACTAAAATACCACGGCACGTTTATGAAAACCTGCGCCGATCAGAAATCGCCATTACCCCACCAATGAAAAGATCCAAAGGCTCTATTCTGCAAACATTTTAACAGAGAAGGCACAAATCTAACCTTGCGAGCGACCATTTCAGGGTAGTTGTCCTGAAATAAAGAGAGGATCTGGTTGGAAGCGACGCGAAGCTCGCGCTTAGGCATGTCTTTTAGGTCGGTGACCTGAATAATGGAGTTGATGCCGCCAGGCTTGAGCTGGAGAAGGCGAACACCGCGCTCCATGACCTGAACGCGCCATCGGAGGAAGCGCTTGAGCTTTTCTTCGTCGCCGAAGATGCGATCGTACATTTCCCTGTCTTTGAAAACCCCGTAGGCATTGTAGCACACGGGATGGCCGGCGCGGTCCCAGCCGTGCATGTACGCGACCACGCCTTCGAGCTCTTTGAAGCCAAGCTCTTCATCCACCACCTCATCCGCTCCAAACTCCGATCTCCACTCGGCGCATCGCTGCAGCATTGCATGCGCCTGCGCAACACCGAAGTCCCGCGCTCGTAAGAATTTGAGCAAGACCACGTCTGCGCTCTCACCACCATCAAGCAAAGGGATTCCCCACATAGTCGGCGGGGCCGACGCCGACGATGAGGATGATGACAGAAATTTCTTAAAATCTTCGAGGGCTTTGAGCTCGGCGGGTTTGAGTTGGGAAGTGAGGTAGGAGTCTTCTTTGAAGGATGATGAGCGGCCGAGGGTCGTGCTCGCTGCCTCCTTCAGCGAGCTCATCAGGCTCCTCCTTGTCGGCCTCTGCACCGCTGGAGATTGCTCCATTGTTTTCGAGAGGAAGGGAGAGAGAGAAAGAGTGGTGAAAGGACAAGGAGAAGGAGAGCGCAGGTTCCGGTGGTTGTGGGGAACGGAAGGCGAGAAGTAAACGTTTGATGAGCTTATATTGTACTTTTGGGCTTTTATGTGGGTGCACCATCCCAACCGTCGAAGTTCGAAATGGGAGGATGAAGGAACAGTTTAATATCGTTCTTTGCTTCGGTTGTCTCGCGGGACCACTGGCAGCGGGCAGGTGTTAGATAGTGGTGGGTCCCATACGGGGGGCATCGAGCTAAGATAAAGAAAGAGCCGTCCTCGTTTAAATTTCGAACGAGATTAGAAAAGGAGAGCAACCGGCGGTTCCGGCGTCAAGCTTCTTGCGGTGAATTTGAATTAGCACGGGTGTCAAATTAATTATATATGAATGTACAAAAAAAGTAAGAATATTGTTATTAGTATCATTATTAGGTGAGAACAAAAATGATTAGCATGCGCATAAATTATTTAAATTTTAGACAAGCATTAATAACAAAACTTTTGATATATTATGACTTTGGGGGTGTGAATGAATTGAGCTTGAGCTGCTTAGTGTGCTCAAATTTGAAATGGCTAGTATTCATGTTCGGCTCTACTCAAATCCATGTGTCTGTTCCGACTTATGATTGGCTCGGCTTGAATAATTTAAGAAAAAATAAAATTTAAAAATTGCTCGAATACGATTGAGCAAAAGTTTGTTCATATTCAACTTGTTTATAAATCGAGCTCAAAAAGATTGTTCGTGTTTGATTTGTTTGCTTAATGACCAATCAAACATAAGTTATTTCGTGAATGATGATCTTTTTTAATAGCCCTATGCCCACATTTACCCATCTTAAGAAGATATTCAATTCCAAGTATTTAAAACATAGAAATATTTTAAAAGATTTTTATATTTTAGTTTATTTAAAATTTAAGATTTCACTTTTATTGATTTTTTAACCTAATAAAATGAATTTAAAATATTAGAAAAGAAGAAAAATATGGTTGTCGAAGATGGGCCTTGCAAGCAGAAGCACATGAGATGACAATAACATCAAAGGGTAAATTAGAACCTATAGCAAATGGAAGTGGTAAGTATGGTTCGTGGTGATCAGGATGTGGTCGTGTTATGAGCAAAGGTTTGGTGCAAAAGTGATATCAAGAGATGATGAAGATGTGAGAATGAAGAAATTTTGCATGCACGACATCACAAGTTGGTGTCAAGACTTTGTGGTACATGATTTATTGAACTAAAAAGAAAGGTACAATACGATTTTGGTGTCAATACTTCTTCACATACTACATCATAGGCCAAAGCCTTGATTTCCTAATAAGGCTACATCTTCACTAGCTTTATCCTAAAATATCATGGGCTTGGGTAAATGGGTTGTTTGAGAATTCACCATGATTCATTAATTTGTTAACATGCTAAGCCATCCATGTCTAAAAGCTCCATAAGATTATCTAGCACTGGTCTTCTTGATTAGAGGGGTTTATTACATGCATAAAATAGTTAGGATGCTCACTACTATATGGGAAGCTATTGAGTTAACCATACAATAGAATTTATTGTTAGGTGATTATTTAACCAAAAAAACATACTCTTATTTCATTTCTTTCATATTTTAAATCAGAGATAAAAGTCATTAATTAATAAAATGGATTTGATCATCATTATAAGATGTACATTTTTCATGCTTTTTTTGGAGACAATTTACCAATTTTGGCTTTTTGCTTGAATGGATCAAAAAAAAATTGAATAAATTTGTGGTTATTGAGTAAAGGTTTGACTAAGCCTTTCTTTAATCACCAAAGAATACCTGTTATTTTTGTTTTATTTATAATCTAAAAATTATTTCTTAAATGATTGATCTTTCTCTAAAAGAGTCCACTTCAGCATCCTTCAAGTTGCAAAATCTTATCCAAATTATAGTTAAAAACTACTTTTTGGATATTTTATAAGGTCATATAGGCTAAGTTTTGTAATTGTGATCAATTAACCTAATAAAAGAGTAATTAAGTCAATTTTATCTATAGGTTCACTCAAGTCAATTACAGAACTGGATTTAAATTAATCTGATCAACCTGACCACTTTAATATAAATGTTGTTTTAGGTCAAATTAAAACAAATGACTCAATTAGTGAAAATAAATTTAGCTAAAGATAAATTAAGCTTTAATGAAATAATAATAACTATAAGGATTTTCAAAGATTATCTTAACATAATTTTGTCATGAGGGTCAATTTGTTTAAATTATATTTAATGGTTAAATTGGTCAACAATGGTCAAATAAACTAACTGGCCTAATTAAAAGGCAACTACGACTAAGTCATATAAGACAATTCTATTAAATTTATCTTAAGATTTAAAAGAACAAAATTGATAAACTTAATATATTTGGTTGTATAAGGTAAAGTAAGTATATATAGGTTAGGTTTGATAAAATGGTTCAAATAAGTTATAAAAAAAGTCTATTTAGTTTACTAATTCATTAAAAATCCATTAGGAAATATTAAAAGGGTTGGCCAAGATCAATTTTCCAATTTTACGATCATGCTTTAGTTGATCTAATTCAATCTATTTTCAGTCAAGCTAAGGTTTACAGGGGTCACACCAAACCTAATAGCAAATTTTCCTTAAACCATTTATGGTTTGTTAATATAAATTGTATAAAGAGATTTATCTAATTATTTGATGTATTAGGCTCAAAATTATCAAGTTAGTTTACATGTCAAGAAAATATTAAGAATAATTTTATCATAAGTCAAACAAAAGAAGGAAAACATCAAGCCAAAAGGACTCTAATGTGAAATATAATGCACATGCTTTTTATTACTCCAATAAGGCAAAGATTGAATCTTAAATCACAAAGTCAACCATGACTAGTTAAAGTCAAGTCAAGAAACTCTATACTAAGTTAAGACTATGGTAATGTTTTTAGCTAGGGTAACTTAGAAAAGAACCTAAAGATGTTCTAAGAAATATAAATTGATATTTTGATTCATGAGAACTTGAAACACCTTTAAGTAAAGCATGAATAGGTTGTCAACCTACTCAAGCTTAAATGACTTTTAAGACTAGTAGAAAAAGAAAGAGGTAGCTCTTGGTTAGGTTAAATACAACATATTTTGAAAAACTTTCTATCTAAATGTTTTGATGCTTCATTCAAAGAATAATATGCTACCTCGAGAGATAAAAATTTTTTCCTTAAAATGGACCTAATAATTCATGAGTAAGACTTCACCTGGAGGTCTTAAGTGCCTATGTCATAAGTCATGCAGAGTCTGACGATCAGCACTTCATACACTGCCTGATTGCCTGTGACGTCAAACTCCACGAGATTGACTAGTAGAGATGTTCTATGGTAGGGCTACTTAGAGTCAGGGCCAACCCCACTATTGTCTGCTTGGAGGCCCCATTAGTTTATAGGGTCCACATCTTGTCAACAGTGATGTGCCCTTCATCCTACTCCTCTATTATGAAAAAGTCTGCCATAAAGTTTGTGATCGCTTGGGCTTTAACTGTCGTCCAAGTAACGCAGGTAATGTTGAACTGATTGAGCTCTACCAATCACCTTAGTAGTTGACAGGAGTGCTCCAGCTTTGTGAGCACAAATTTCAACTAATAGTCTGTGATGACCCGGATTGGATGCATCTGGAAATACGATCAAAGCCTGCAAGCAAAAATAATCATAGAGAAAGTTATTTTTTCCATCATTGGGTACCTGGTTCCTTAAAGCATTTGGCTTGCGTTGTAGACTGATTTTTTTTTCTCGCCTCTTCTCAAACCATAACTGAGTTGACAACATCTCGTCCGACTCCAAGGACGGTGACAGCTCTTGTGCCGGCTTCGGGCTCTAGAGCAGTGGGGGTGACACAAAGAAAATTTTCAAGTTTTTGAATGCCTCCTTGCATTGGTCGTCCATTTGAAAACTGATTTTTCCTTAGAACTTTGAATAATGCTATGCACTTATCATCCAACTTTGAGATGAAACCACTGAGCTCAGTGATTCGACCGGTTAGTCTCTGAACTTCCTTTGTACTCTACGGGGCAGCATGTCTAGGATTGTCAGTACTTTCTCTAGAATTGCTTTTAATTATTTGGGAGTCAATAAAAAGCCGAGAAACTAACTAGTCAATGCCCCGAAGGTGCACTTGGAGGGTCTTAATCTCATATTGAATTTTTTTGAGAGTTTTGAAGGTTTCTTTTAGATCTTCAATGTACTGCTCAGCTGATTTACTCTTAACCAGAACATCGTTAACCCTCAACATTTTTTTTCTTTTTTATTAGAAAAACTTATATCCATGAGTCACTAATAGGTCGCTCTTGCATGACATTGCATTAAAATAAAATATGTCATGTGCAGTAATAAATGCCAATTTTTTCCTGTCGTCGGGTGCATTTTTATCTTATGGTGGACAAAGTAAGGAAACTCATAACAAAGTATTTAATCATTGCGTCAACCAAGGTGTCAATCTTTGATAAGGGGTAGGCATCCTTCGAGCAAGAAGTGTTAAGGTTGGTGAATTTTATGCACATCTATCACTTGTCGTTGTCCTTCTTGACCATTATGACGTTTGGGAGCCAAGTTGGGTACTGGACTTCACGGATGTAGCTGGCATCCAACAGCTTTTGTACCTCCGCTGCTATTGGTTCGACCAAAGTTCTGGTGATCAACCTAATTTTTTGTTGCACCGGATGAGACTAAGGGTTGATGTTCAGTCGGTGGCACGTTGCATCGATTGAAACAATAGGAATTTCTATTGCGGTTCAAGAAAACACCTCTTAGTGCTCCCAGAGTGTCCTTACCAACTGGTTCTGTAGCCCTGCATCAAAATGTTCACTGAATAGGAAGATCTTACAGGGTTCTTCATCGAAAACAGGTATCTGGAGAACGACCACATTGGTCTTGAGAGCCCCCTCCTAGGATTTGGATATCGAGTGGTTAATGGTCAACGTTCGAGACTATTCTCAAGTAGCTGCTTCTAGAGTTCCAAGTTCCCTTGGATCGTAATCACCTCCTCATATCCAAAAATTTTTATGGCCAGTTGGAGTTAGAAATCAACACCCAGTAATTGTTCAATAGTTGTCATTCGAAGTTAGTACTGTAGGTCAGTGGAGATTCCACCATGAAAAAATCCTTTGTGTTGTTGTATTTCTTTCTTGGTTTCCCCCAAGAGATGGCTAGGGTGATGAGGCCCAACGCCTCCTTTCTTTTTTTGGAGAATTTGAATAATGAACTGGTAGGCGCTGTCAATTGATAAGTGTTTGAAGAGGAATATTGACCAAACTCCATGTATCACCAAGAATACTACGCACCTGGTAGTTTTTTATTAGTGCCACGATGAAGACCTCCTCATTGTAGAGGTTTGTTTTTTTTTTGGAGATATGCATCTGTAAAGATAATTGGTAAATAGTTGTGTGTAAGGGATGGCAGAGCATACCTCTCCTGAACACTCTCTTTACAAGTCGGAGTATTGAGTTCCTCCCCCAGAGATGGTCAGGATTATCCCTGCTACATGGACCTCATTTGCCCAGACATGCCCTTTTTTGGGTTCTCCTATTAGAGATTTATCTTGTCGCTTTGTATGAAATCTGATTATGACAAACTCTTTGAGTTGTTAAGCGCTGATGAGCTCTTCAATCAGATTTTGAAGGTGAATACATTCTTCCATGTCATGACCTTAGTCACAGTGGTACTAGTAGTATTGCTTTGAACCTCGTAAGGCTAGGGTCTGCTTCATTGACGGGGCAATTTAAAGTAGTCTTTATTTTTTATGGCTTGGACTATCTCAGCCATTGACGTGTTGAGGGGTGTCAAACCTTGCATTTCTTGGTAAATGTAAGGTCACTCGTAATATTGGGTTGATCATTGGTCATTGCGTCGCTTTCAGTCATGACGACCTTTATTATTTCCCCCTTGATCTCAGGGTTGAGAGTGTTTGTTGTAGTGAACGGTGGAGGACTGTTGACCTCACTTTTGGTTGAGTTCTAGAA
>NW_018164746.1:130296-131017 GCF_001263595.1 Phalaenopsis equestris
AGGCCCTTTAAACTCTTCAGAGAGCTTCCTTAGAGGACCCTTAGCACATTCCAATCTCAACCTACACAGCACCAAACCCAAAATTAATTGGCTCTACACCTTCACAAGAGTGAAAGAAGCCAAAGCCCCATCAAATCCCCCTTCCACAGAGCCTCTACCATAGCTTTCAACCAACACCTGAAATGGGCTGTGGTCGAATTCATACATAGACCTTACACCAGAGCCAGAGACTCCATCCCTAAGCCATTTGGAGTATAACGAAGGTGTGAAGAATCTCTAATTGAGGCTACACCTCTCAGAGCAAAGGTATAACCTCACTCACTCTCCCGAGCCTTTACGAGCTCTCCATTTACAATGACTTAAATTCATGGCTTATTAACCGTATAGATATGTTCGTCACACTTAGACGAGTCCATAGGATCAAACCCAAAGTGATTTGGTTGAGTCTAGGCAGAGATCTTAAGGTTTTAGTGTGGACGGTTCTCGGTTAAGGCTATTGGGGACGATGAACGGATGCCGTCCATCCGCGCGTGTATTGAATGGACGGCAGAGATCAAGCCGGATGATCATCTGAGCCAATACAGCGCGACGCGTGGCAGCTGACTCAGAAGGCAGCGTCGAATGGGAGCGAGCCGCGTGGCTTTTCGACGGATCCGAGGATCCAGTCAGCCCGCGGTTTGAATAGATAAATAGGATATTTAAAAAATTCAGAAAATAGCTA
>NW_018164746.1:134058-288248 GCF_001263595.1 Phalaenopsis equestris
GGATTCCGAGGTTGTCATTTGTCATGACCTAAATCCTCATATCTTCAAGGTTATTTGTGCTGATTGCTTCACACGAATGTAAATCCTAATAAATAAAAATTGCATGATGAAACATCTAAATGATTTCTCCCAAATTGAAGCCAAATAATAGGATAGCTTAGGAAGTCACCGAAGTTCTCCTTCGAATCCGTGACATCCTCTAGTGTTTCCTCCTTTGGACTCCAAAACAAAATGTTTCAAATTTGAACCAATTCCCTTTCACACTTCTTAGTCCAATATCTTTGAGATGTCCTTACCATTTGAACTCCTTGAAGGTAATTTTTCTTGATTTTTATCGAGAGTATTCTTAGGTAATTTCAGTTATCTAAGATGTAATTAACTATAGGGGCTTGCCCTTATAGGAAGATTTTCCCGAACCCAACATAATATAAACCCTATTTAATTCCTTATATTAAATAGGGGAATTTGTCGGCCAATATATTAGTTTCGCAGACCAAACGGATGTCATAAATTTCTTTAGTTTATTTGATCGAACCTCACCCTCAATTCTTGTGTTCATCCTTCGGGATATATACAGGATTTGAGGTAAAGCGCTCTTTCATTTAAACTATGAAAATTATGGGGTCAGTTTGACTTCATCTTTTTCAAAACTGAAATTTTTAAAAAAATGTTCTTCCGAAGCGGGCAACAGGATTTCAATTCCGATGACCGACAGCTTCTTATGGGCAAACCCCACACCAAAAATAGTGCCGACAAGGACTGATTGCCCTTCACCTTTCACGATCCACCCTATTCTTTTCGCTTTATTGAGAGAGTCAGGCGACTCTGGCTTACCCTTCTTGGAGCCCTAAAAGTCTTCATCAGTGAGTATGTGCTCATTCTCAATCTTCAGTGCCTCTGTGAAAGTAATATGTTTAAATAGGTTTTGGCCATACCTGAATTGTTTGCTTTGGACTCCTTGTTTCAAAGCTATTTCAGCTATATCAGGCTTCATGGCTCTAACTTCAGATATTTCATTTTGTTAGCGGGTGATGTAGGCCAGTAGGCTCTCGTTCTCTCCTTGCTTAAGGTCAAGCGGAGTGTCTGAGTCTTTCCTTAATTTTTGTACATTTGAGAAGTACGAATTTTTTAAGTTCATAGTAACTTGAGATGGTCTTGGTCGGCAAACCATTGAGCCACTATAGGGCTGAATTCTTCAAGGTGGTTAGAAAATATGACACATTATGGGATCAACAATTTGAAGTTGATCGACTGATGACTCAAACGACCCTACATGGACAATCGAGTCGGTCCTCCCTTTGTAGAAATCCAGGCGAAACACATCCTATTTTCCTGTCGGCCATTTGCCATTTCGGACGTGACTGTGTCAGTGTGCTCGGACTCACCTTGTCCATCTGTTTGCTAGTTGCTAACCTGGTGGTCTAGAATAGTCGGGTTCTCCGCTCTTTGGGAAAGCGCCCCCTGAGATTCTATTTCCAGAAGAGGCCTTTGATTGTTTCCTCTTGGTTATTGTTGCCTGGAGGACCTCAAATGGCTTCATCATGACAATCGTCTGGGCTTGTAGGCCCTGAATCTATGCATGGATTTTCGGTTGGGTAACATCTCTATTGGGTTCCATGGATTCTATCTCTTTTTGGGAAGTTTCTCCTTTGTAATATTTTTCCACTTCTCGTCTGTGGCATTATCCACGCTCACCACTCCTCCTTTCAAATTAAAGGTTCTAGCCTGTGCTCTCATCGGCCGGGAGTGTAGGCATGGCCTGTCGTTCGGATCTTTCGCCATAGTAGCGTTGGTCCATTCTTGATCAAGCAGTTAGTTGTACGACAATAGGATGCCTCCATCATCGAACCATCGTCTGGGCCATTCAATTGCTTTGAGATCCATGCTGATAGCTTTAGTGTATACACATGTACTTAATTCAAGCTTCCATGTTCATCTCAAATAAATTATTATGAGAATATATCTCTAATTCCAAATATAGGATTATTTATAAATTATTATGAGAATATATCTCTAATTCCAAATAGAGGATTATTTAAAGTTTCTTGCACTCGTTTTTGATTTCATGTTTTCTTCTTTCTCGTAAAGCTGCCACTAAATTTGGGTGCATATGTTTAGAATTAGGTTACATGCTTTCCCACAATAGCACCAAAAATGTCTATGTGCATGTGAAAGTAATATCAAAAAATAAAGTCCACCAAAACCCTCATCTCTTTGTCGTCTAAAGTCCACCATTATCATGAACACCTTCCTACTCATGAGGGACGAAAGTATAATATATATATATATATATATATATATATATATATATATTACAATTTTTGTATATGATTTCTGAGTATGAATATTACGGAATTGAATCTATGGATATTACAAAATTGAACATTAATCTTCTTTAAATCTTTTATTTATCTTAATGTTGTCTGCTTTTGTTTCCATCTCTCTTCTAATGTTTTAGACAAATTTAAGAAGGGATAATTTAATAAGTTTTTTTAGGCGCATTCACATACATACCACATAATTCTTATGTATTTACATATGAAACACATAAACAGCAACTTTTACTTTTAAACCACCCAAATCTCTCGTATCGAATTACAAATGCCTCTTCTTCTTCTTTTTTTCTTACAAACACCTCTATTTAAATTAAAAAAAATTTGAAATACACCCTTACATAGATAGATAAGGTGAGATATATGTAAAAATTAAAGTTTAGGTGTTAGAAATATAAATACATAATTGAGGGGTATGTTTTAAATCTTCCAATTTAAAGGGAGAGAAAGAGAGAGAGGATTGCCCAATCAGGTAGCGGCCCCTTTTATTTCACAAGTCTAGGTTATAAGTGAAATAGTGGGGTCTTCTATTTATAGAGAAAAGAGAAGAGGGCGAGGAAATTACATAAATGCTCCCATTATAAAGGGAATCAGCCCAGGTCTTTGCCCTATTTGGATCGGTCCTCCCTAGTTCGTCCGTCATTGCGATATGTTGGAGTTGAGTAGTTTATCCAAGTCGTTCCTATGCTCAGGGGGCCGACTCGGTGGCTGACCAAGTGAAGATGGCCGCCTGGAGTGGACCGGCTGAGTGAAGGTGGCCGGCCCGGGGGGGCCGACCAAGGATACTGGTGGCCGGCTATGAGTTAGTCAGCTCAAGTGGTCGGCTCGACGTCTCCGCGGTATTTCCCATATTTTCGGTGGCAATTCTTTTTGCTCCGCAAGACCCATTTTTAGGCTATACAAAACCAAAATGAAAGAAAAAATGTTTTTTTTTTAAAGTGATTAATTGCGCATTTAATGGGTGATTAAACTCCCATTATAAGTTGCTACAGTGACATTATTTTTTTATTTCTTTTTCATTTAAATTGTTTTATGTAATCTAGATAACAAAAAAATTAAGAAGATAATGTTAGAAAATTTTAAAATTTTAAAATTTTATGAAATTTATTTAGAACTTTGATTTAAAATTAAGTGGTTCTATAAATTCTTCGGGCCCGTTTGGCAGCTTATAAGTGCGGTAGAGTTTTTTAAAAAGCCTTCTAATCATTTGTTTTGTGTTTTTTTGAGAACGCTGTCTATCGCGTTTGAGTTTTTTACATTAAACGTATGTCGCGGCTCGACCGGAGGGTCGTGTTCCAGGATAAACTACTTATCTTATCTTGAAACGCACAAAGGGCCCGAAACAAACTCTTTCTCCAAACAAATCTCTTGTTTTTATTTAATTTAAATTTAATTATAATTTTAAAATAATGAAAGCACTTCAAATTTATTTAAAATATTTGATAAATTTTGTTTACTATATATAAATTTTACATTTTAAAAAAAAATTATTTTCTTTATTTTCCAAAAATATTTAAACATCACTAGAATAATTTTACTATGATTTGGAAAATTTTGCTTAGCAAAAAAATTTACCAAAAAAGAGAAAAATAATATAATTTCTCTTAAGAATAAAATGTTTTAAATATCAAGCAAGTTTTTTTAAATATTACAAAAAAATAAAATAAAAGCATTTTCCTTAACAAAACCCGCTGGCTCTACGGTCGCCGTCACGAGAATTTTTATTAAATTTCTTAAAATATATTAATTCATTCAAGTTATTCAAATTACTTTATTTTAAAAGAGTTCTTCATTTAAAATAATTTTTTTTATTAAATTATACTTTAAAACTTAATATTTTAATTCAGAAATATTTTAAGTAAATTTCATAAAAAATAGTTAATAAACTATAAAATTACTATTTTATAATATTTTTTACTTATTTAAATTAATCAAAATATTTTAATTGAAGAACGATAAAACAAACAAATCGGCCTGTTCCAAAATTCAAATGATAGTCGCCCATCGGCGGCTTTAGATAATAATAGCCAGTGCGATCCATGTCTTATCGTAGGGCCTACCTAAGTTACCTTCGAAGAAAAAAACTTATCATCTTTTGACTAGAAAAACTTTTAGCAAACTAACCTTCTTTAAATTTGTTTCTTTTTTACTGCTTTTTTGTCCGGTCACCTCCCTCGATCCTCTATTCTTCTTCACTTACGCTAGAGCCAAAGGCAATCAACCTTCCGCTGACGCAAGAAAGCCAATGACTCTCGGGATTAAATGGCCCGAGAAAAAATTATTACATTTAGACTTCGGGGGGAAGGGATATAATCGAGCTGAGCTTGAGCGAGCTCAGGCTTGGCTCGTGTTCGGTGAACGCTCAAGCTCGGCTCGTGTTCGGCTCGTTCGAAATCGGCTCGGGTTTGAAATCGGCTCGTGTTCGAAATCGGCTCGTGAACAGTGTGTTCGTGTTCGGCTCGTGTTCGGCTTGAAATTGGCTTGTTAAACTAAAATTAAGAAAAATAGATGTAAAGTGTGGGATTCGAACCTGGGTCAAACCTATACAAAAGAAGACACTAACCACATTGTCACATGAGATGTTATGATTTAAACTTAGACATAAATATATATAATATATTATTATATAAATAATATATGTAATATATTGTTATATAAGAAGTTATATAATTTTTTTTTGAGTCATTTCGAGCCGAACACGAGCGAACAAACTGTTGTTCGTGTTCGGCGAACGAGCCGAACACGAGCTGCTTAACGAGCCGAACACGAGCTGTTCACGAACAACGAGCCAAATTGACAGCCCTATTCGGATGTAACGATATATTCATGGAGTTGACAAAATAAAAAAAAAAAATTTGGTGATCCGGTCCGGTAACACAGGAGAGTATTCCTCTCCTATTATTTCGCATTATTCATGTGTTATTGTGGTATTATAATACTGAAAATATTTCTAGAATACAATAATAAACAAATAATATCACAATAACACATGAATAATACGAAATAACAAGGGAGAATATTCTCTTGTGCTAAAATAATTTTTTTTTCATTTTTCTGTCACATCCACGTGGCTTGATTTATTGAATTCCGGACGTATCTGTACGTCTGGAATGCACTGTGTCCATCAACCATTAACCCTTTTGGGAAGTTCCCATGAGTCTACATTTCCCCTCTATCCCGCCAATCACACTAATAGTGATTAAAAAATCATAAATAGCTTTTGTACAACTGCAAAAAATAAATAGATATATAATTTTTCTGTATTAGCTTCTGCTCAGTAACTTCATGACATAACTGCTGTGAAGTAGATTTATACTGTCTGTGTGTTTTGAGCCTCTGTCATAAATAGATATATAATTTTTCTGTATTAGCTTCTGCGCAGCAACTTCATGACATAACTGCTGAGTAGTAGATCTATATTGTCTGTGTGTTTTGAGCCTCTGTCACTGACAACATTTGTACCTTGGAGGTCAAAGAAGAAGAAGCTTGATGTGGCCTTCTCTTCAATAAGCTCCAATGCTTATATTAACCTTAGTCTATTTTGTATGTTCTCCCAAGATTGTTGGCATCATAAACTTAGTCCATATAACCACTATTTGAAATATTGTTTGTGACATGCATTTAGTTTTTTTTGCATCACAAATCATGCAAAAGTACATAAGCCTAAGCCATTGCATCTTTTGATCAATTGGCTCTCACATTTAGCTGTATAGGACAAAAAATTATAAATAAACAAAATCATCTCTACACAAACAGGTCACTTGTTAAGCCACCATTCCAATTGGGGACTTGGCCAAGTGCCATCACATGGCGTCACGTAATACCAGTGGCATTACGAGTTCATTGTTTTTTTTTTAATTTAGTTGATTTCAAATATCAACTTGCAAAACAGTTTCTTTAGTAAGTATTTTAACTCTCTTTTTTAAGTAAAATAAATTATAAATTTGTTTGTAGGTTAATTCTAATTATTTTTTATTATCATAAACACAAATAAAATAAAATAAAACTTTTTATTTGTTTTATTGAAACTAAAACAAATATATGTTTATAAACAAACAAATAATATAAAATTTTAGTATATTTTGTTCTATGAAAAATAAATTTTTTTAAAATTTAGAAATATATGTATATCATAATAAATAAATGAAATAATTAAACTAAGAACAAAGTTTCACTTAATTTTATTAAAAAATGTCTAATTAAAAAAAGAATTTTAAAATTTAAAATCTAAAAACTATTAATTAAAATTTAAAATTGAAAAAATCATCTGGGATGACAAATGCCAAGATACTTTCAAAAGCATCGAATAATATTTAATGATACGTCCTGTTTTAGCTGCCCCTATCTCGAGAAGGCATTTGATCCTCTACACTGCGGCTTTAGATGCCTCCCTCAGAGCCTTGCTCAATGTCGAGGCTAAAGAAAATGCATTGTAATACCTAAGTTCTCGTCTAATTCCTATCGAAATAAGGTATCCTACAATTGAGAAGCATTGTTTAGCCCTGATCTTCACCCTTCAAAAGCTTGGACACTACATACTCTCTCATAAGGTGACTTTCATCTCAAGCGCCAACCCTCTGCAATAACTAGTGACTCGACTGACGCTCTCAGGAAGATTGACCAGATGGCAATGATACTGCTCTAGTTTGAAATAACCTTTGTGCCCTTAAACACCATCAAAGGGCAAATATTGACAAACTTTCTGGCAGCACACTCAATACCGCAGGGTTCCCTCTCAATGATGACCTGCCCAATGAATAGATTTTGGAGCTTGAAGGTTCTTGCACTTGTCATTGAGAACTATACTTCTACTAAGATTCGTCTACTTATAAAGTCAAGGACACACAGACAGTTGTACCTGGCAAAGCAGGGGTAGGACTGGCTTTCATCCCTCTAAACCGAGAAATGATGCCATTCTCTTACCACTTGATAGGGCCATGTACAAGTAATGAGGCTGAGTACGAAACACTCATAACTCGCTTTGATCTTGTAATCTTAATGGAAATAAAAAAATCGACATTAACGAGAATTCTTAGCTCATCATAACCAGGTTGCTGGAAAGGACAAGACCCTGAAACCAAGGCTCGAGTAGTACTTTGGCATGCTTAAAATATGTTACTTTTATTTGCACAATTAATGCCCATTTGTAATGATATTGTATTTTAATAAAGATATTTTTGATATTTTTAGTTGTAGGTACACTAAATGGAGAAAATAGAGTAAATGGAACAAAAATAGAGCAAATTAGAGTCAAATGAAGCCAAAAGGCCAATGTTGATATCACGCCTAGGTGTCAGACAACAGAGAGCCTGGAGCCTTGGCGCCATAGGCAGTTATCTAAAAGATCTATTAAGTGTGCACAAATTTTGAAAAAGTGTTTGAAGAAACTCTTGGGGATTTTGAGAACTCTAATTAAAAAGACTTCTAGAGATTCAAGAGAGAGACTTTTGGAGGAGAAAAAAGGGAGTCTTTTGTAGATAAGTGGATTCTTCCTAAAAAAGAGAAAGTCTTGAAGGCTTTCTTGGATTTGGAGGAGAAGAGGAGAAGTGATAGATATCTTCTTCATTGTAGATTCTAAGTAAGCTTGGAGTGGAATTATAAGGAGAGTGAGTGATTCAAAGGAACTAGAGGGATTGCTTGGGAAGGAGTTTAAGATAATTTATGTACTTTATTTATTTTACTTTATCGTGTTTTGTAAACTTTTATTTATCTATAAACCCATGAGTTGTTGTTTCTTTTTCATGAGATCTGAGTAGTTTCCTTCGATTTTCTCCCTGCAATGAAGAATAATTAAGTGTAGAAATGTAGTTTAGTAGAAGTGCTTTTAAAATTCCATAAATTGTGTTGATTCAAACTTTATGTTTAATTTACTTGTCAATCCGACCAATTGATTTGTTAAAATTTATAGTAAAATGTAGTGACCGAAATGAGGTATGTTCCAACATAGTAAGAATCAAATTTAGCCTCATGGATGAGAATATACTCCCTGAGATTAAGTGCAAATAAATAAATAAATAAGTTTTGATGAGCGTAGAATTGGAGATTTTAAGGTGACAAACTAAAATCCTCAATTTGGTTCAGATATTTGGATACTTAAGCAAGTTGTTAGCCCTTAAGGGAGGGGAAGTGAGAACTCTAGAGTGAGAGCTAGTATCTTTCTAGCCTAACCACGGGGTTCGGGACCAAACTATGGATTTACTAATGTTCCTTATGCACTTTACAAAGGGTAAATAATAAAATTACTCCTATTTGGAATAATACCTAAATTATATTTAAAATTATTTTCTTACACTAATTATAAACTCATTGCAAGGGGAATGATGTTTTATAAAAATTTGAACTCTTCATACATTATTAGTTTAGAGTAGTGGTAACTTTACATTTTAAAACCTTTTTAGATTGCTTGCATTTATAGTTTGCATTTGCTCAACATACTTAGCATTCCTTTAATGTTATAAGATTAGATATTACAAAAAAACTTGCAATCATTTCCTATATAAGTTTTTTATGATTAAAAGTAAGCTTAATTAAAGTCAATTTTATAAGAGTTTTGGCTATCTCCAATTGCCTTGTTTTGCTCTAATTTTGCTTCATTTAACTCCAATTGCTTTACTATAATACCTGCACCAAAAACATAAAAATAACTTCCTTTAAAGTGAAATTTCATTCATAAACAAATATAAAATGTAAGGGAAATTAAGCATGTAAAAAGACATATTAGGCCACTCCTAATTCAGGTATGGACCCATGGTGTAATTATGACTAAATTGGGTATAGCCACACTAAAACCTCTCAAAGGCTCAAAATGATCTACAATCAACGTAACCATGCTCAAGGACTGTGTGATCGTACCGACCAAATAGAGGCTACAATGTAATTATGTCGTAACTTGGGCGTAATGACCTCCAAATTGCGAGAGGTGCCCAGGTTCATAATTTGACTTGATCACACCTGAACACGATGTGAGCACACTAATCAGACAGAGAGTTGGTGTAATTACATCAGATATCTAGCGTAGCCACACTAACCCCCGATCCATGATGATTGATATAGTGGTGTGATGACTGCCGAGCCTGGTGCGGCTACTTCAGTTCAACCTGATTCACTATTTTTGTCCTCTGGTCCTCGAATTTCCCCAATCAAAGTGGCAATGACCATTAGTCCACCCCATTTTGCCTGGTTTTTTACCCAAATATGACATATGATTTATTTTTAGCCTATTCCAAATTAGTAAATCAGCGGGTTCATTGGATCTACTCCCTACAACTGAAGAAACCAAGGGGGAGGCTGATTTGGATGGGGCAGTTACTATTAGTTTGGAAGAGATAGATTAGGAGCAATAGAGTTTGGAGGAGAAGCTTCTAGAGAGATTTCTTGAGGGACTCTTCACCTTCCTCAAGGAGAAGGTTAGGAAAATAACTTTTCTCCATCTTTTTCCTCTTTTCCTTCATTTCTCCAATCATCTTCTTCAACTTCGGTCACTTCCAACGAGCTGACAAGAAAGGATTCATCACCACTTTGGGGAAGAGGAGCTCCAACAATTTCTTCATTTTCTACAAAGAGGAGAGCTTTTTCACTTCTTTGGGGAAGCCAAAATCTAACGGTCTCATCACTCTCCTAGTAAGAAGAGCTTCTTCTTACGAGAACAATGATTCGATCAAACATCGAGTAGGTGAAATCTCTTGTTCAATTGAAATTTCTATTCTTTAAGCCCCCTAGGTCTGGATGCTAGAGGAATTAGGTTAGGATTTTTGAGTTATTAGAGGAAACTTCACAGAATTAGATGTTTTGTATTCTCCCTCATGAAATCTAAAAGCAAAACCTACCCACTTTTATCTCTAGAACAAAATCTGTAAGTTAGGGATGTACTAATCCTTTCGTTTGTGTCAGTGATTTCAACCGAATGGATGTTTGAAATCTATTGATTGAGAAGATAAGGGTGCACCTTTGGTCATCATCTCCTCGATCACAGAGAATTCCCCTTGTGAGTGTTTCCCCATCTAGCACCTGTAAACAGAGGTGGGCGTCATGTTTCTTCATGCAATATGGTGTTGGTACACCTCTCCATTGTGGATTTCACCCGACATTTTTCTGTGAGGCCGTTACAACAAGTTCGGTTTGTCGTCAAAATCAATCAACGTCCTTTTCATACATGTATTGATGTTCATTGTATGTCTTGCATGAATTTTAAAATCATGTTCTAAAATATCCTTTTACATGCATCATCGACCGACTACACACTTCGTCCTATTCAATTTATTCTCTTACATTAATTGGTCCAATTGGCTGCCCCCAGTCCGATCGGCTTGACCAACTATCCTTTGTCAATCGGCCACACAACCCAATCTGATTGACCATCTTTGATCTTGCACCGCCACCAGCCCGATTGGCTTATTGACCATTGTTAGTTTATGTGATCGATCGGTGCCGCCACTGGCTAGACCGATCAGTTGACTACTTTGCATTGGGTAAGTTGTATTCATTGCATGCTTTTTTACATTGCATGTGTTGGCATGTCCACATCTGCATATCGTTGTGCACTCAGGACCATATGCCCTCATATGTTCATGACTAGTAATTGTGCCTCCCCGTAGCATTTTACTCTCCATACGCTTTGTGGCATCCCTATGTCACTTGACACCACATCACAAGTGGTTCGTACTTACACCTATGTACACTTGCATGCCTACCTTGCATGACATCCTGAATGTTCATGATTTCTATACCTGAATTTGTTTGCGCTTGGATTTGTATCCTTTTACACTTGTCTCTCTCACATTCACACATCATGTGAATGGATGGCTTACCATCAAGCTCATTCTTTGTGTAATCCTCTCCAATAAGAATTACTTTCTTTACTTCCTACGACACTGTTATAAATATTTTGTTTCACGTAGTTTGAACTTATTTCGAAATATTTTGTTTCATTCAAAAATTTTAAAAAGAAAATTTATTAACATAATTTAATTTAATTTTTTTAGTATATTAAAAAATTAATCCTAATTTTTTTTATTTACATGTTTGTGTAAACTTATGCTTTAAATTTTAAAAAATAATTTTAAATCATTAATAAATTACTTAATTAAAAGTTTCTATCAAAAATATAAAACATTAATTAATTTAACCTTGCAATAATTTATTTTCATTAATATCCAAATAATTTAATTATATTTTTATATTTAAATGTTTCTATAAATTTAATTTTTAACTTAAAAACAATTTATTATAAAATAATTATTATTTTGCTTAAATTACCATCTATAAATTTTAAATTTACAGTGTAATTTTTTTTAATTCACGTGATTATCCAAATTTAAGTTTTAAATTAAACAAAAAATTTATTATTTTATCTTTAAATGTACCATTTAATTTAATATTCAAAAAATATTAATACGATACATGAATATAACCCACATTTTTTCGCTTTTAAACTTTATTCCTAAGTCGGTCCTCAGTGCTTGTTTGCTTAATTGAAGGACTCCTTTTTATAAATTACCTTTTAAATATTAATGTGATATAGAAAATATGAAAAAACCCTCATCATCTTGTATCCCTCTTCTTCTCTTTTGGATAATTACTCACATAAGCATTTACTCATGTAAAATTTTCGAACTATCGAATTGATACATTTAAATGTGGCACAACCAAACTATTAAGAATTTAAAAGAATGAAAAATATGAACGGGTGTTTTATCATGAATTTTAATATTTAAGTAATAGTTTGATAAATAGATGAAAATGAGTGTTAGATTTATAAATTATATTGATTGCCCCCTTCTTCTTTCAATTGATTCAATCTCTTATTTTGAATGTACTTTCTTCATTCCCTCTCCCATGCCAAGCTTTAGACCATTTTACCTGAGAATTCTTGAGAGAAAGTTGTTGGTGTAATAATTGCCTTGGCAGCTTTACAAAGCTCGTGCCGTGCCGCAAGGGAAGACAAATTTATACCATATTAAATACCCTCACGTCCTTCAGATCCTGCCAGTCGCCCTTCCTATCTCCTCCTGTCTTTCCTTTATCGTGAAATCATAAATCGCATTCAAGAATTGTTGTAGATATTTAGCCGCTTATGGCCATTTATTCCCGAAATGGTGATTTGTATAATCCTATGAAGATTAACTGCCGTGAAGCAGCTGGTAAAGTTGGTTTCGTTAGATCGACTGAAATGGAAGAAAAAGAGCCACGACAACTGAACTTTTTCTTGGTTTTGGAGCAGAGCTTGGTTTGAGGAATGCCTGCGTGGTCGGGTGAAGGAAACATGATGAGCGACGCATAAGTTTCTGCCACGTTTCTTGCATGATAACTTGAAGCTGTGTTATTTTTTCTAGGGGTTGATGGGGATTATAGTTGCTTGTTTTTACGCTGCTGTCTTTGAGTTGTTCTAAGGATTTGTTTTTATATGGAATTCTGTCATTTGTTAGGAGAAGATTAGACGCCAAATTTGGGGCTATGGATTTGTTTGGGGCAGCTGTTGAGGGATAACCTGTGAAATTTCACATAACTTTCGATCCACCACCTAACAAACTGTTCGCCACCTAAAGACCAAACGGAAAATGGGAGAAGGGAGGGGTGCACGGAATCGAGGGCTGAAAACAGGGGAGTGTGATCGTAGTGCTAGGGTAACGACGGAGACGAGATCGAGGGGCTGAGGAATAATAAGCTGTGAGGAAACACGGAACACGGGGTAAATGAAGCAGCTAACGATCCTTCGTGTTATAACATAAACCCTTATGTGCGTTCTCCGACCGCCGGCCCCAACGCACTAACCAAACGCTTCCTCGGCGTTATGAAAACGCCGAACGCAGGATAAGCCGCGCCCAACTTACCCTAAGTAACAATAGCTTGGAGATGAGACAAATGCTGAGGGGGATTGCATTGGATTTTATGAGGAAGAGAAGATGAATGTTGATGAATATGGAGGTGTGGGAGAGAGTATTTGACAATTATTACAGATAAAAATAGGAGATGAACAATAAATTAACCATCATCAAAGGATTAAAATTGGTTGTACGCAGAGATGGAGCCTGGAGGCACTTACCACCTTCTAAATTCTTACTAAATTCTGTAATACTATATAAAACAATAAAAATTTTGCTCATTATAAATTAATACTTAATAATAATTTTTTATTAATTATTCTATTAATTTAATAAGCATTTTTATAATAGTTTAAGAAAAAGAGAAAAAAATTAAACTCAAATATTTATGGTCCACTTGATTTTTAGTTTTGCCATCCATCGATTTGAGTTTAGGAATAATTATATACATAACACCCTAAACATTGCCATTAACAAAATCTATCACCTTGCTGCAGCTTTTGAACTAACATGTTGATGTATTTACGTTTGTCATGATCATTGAGAATTTGAAAATAATGTAAAAAAAAGAGTTGGTGTTTTATCTTGAATTTTGATATGTGAGTGAAAATTTGAAAAATGGGTTTAAGAGGGTATTAGATTTGTAAATAGCAATATCTCGGGGCTGTTTGACACGAAGCCGTCAACCATAAAATTTTTCTTCCAAGTAGGAATACTAAGAAAGTAGAACACTTTTAATATTTCCTTCATCAAATTAAAATGTCTTACAATCATTTTTTATTCCACATTACATTGAAGCAAATTCAAAGCATGGTGAGAAAATAGGGGAAGCTTAGTTTTTTCCCAGAAGAACATATGGTGGAAACTTCTATGAGGTTGTTATCGAATGTGGATCTTTGGGTATGAGTATTTCGCTTGATTTGGACGTCTATTGAGTAGGGGAAGCATCTCTGCACATGACTTATCACATCTTTATTTATACATGCATCTAGAACCATTTTCTAGAAGCATTACATCTTTTCCATTAACATTAAGTGAATTAATTGATCGAATTATGATGTATATCAACTTTAATAATCAACTATTAAATACTATTAAAGTCAATATGAAAGTTCCTTCACAATAAAAAATAATATATAATGTTACAAAAAAGGAGAATCAAAAATATAATTCTTGGGGGACATGAATGAATCAAACTCCACATGAGAAAAGGGAAAATGATATTATGATATAAAAATATAGAGTTAATTTTTAGGAAGTCCATAGTTAAGTGTGCTCTTAATAGAATTTTTTTTTATATGTGTGACCTAAGAAGTTACATAAGAAAACGTAAAACTTTAATGTTGTTGTTTACCACAATTTTTGGTCAACTTTTTCTTGGACAAATATTCACCTATCCTCCCATAGGCAGATATTCCATGCAGACAATATTACTGAGCTCAAAACAAGCCCAAAAGCTTCAAAAACCTTGCCCTAACTAGTGTACGCCACCAGTAGCATAGCCATGCCACGTTGGGGTGTAACTATGCCACTCTATCAAAGAGAACAATATAATTATGTCGGGGGTTGGCGTGACTATGCTGCCGCTACTGCAACAACTTATGCTCGATTTTGAAGAACCAACATATCTCTTCTTTGCCCGCCACCACCTCTAACATGTATTTTAACGTCTCCTTTGGCTCTAGGAAGGAGGAATCAACTACTTCCTTTTTCTCCTTGGCTAGTTTTCCTACTTTCACATTCTAGTTCGGTCTACTTCCGCATTAGTGCTCTTCGGCCTATGAGTTATCTTTTTTTTTCTCTCTTCTTTCACTTCTTCTACTTCTCCTCCTCTTCTTTCTCTTTTCTTCTTCTTACTCTTCATGTACTTCTTCAACTTCTTATCTTCCATTCTTCTTATTTTTCTGGTCAAAACACTTATTTTTTTATTTCTTTCTTTTATTCTCATATATTTTTCTTTCATCATCTTCTTTTTCTTCTCCTGATAAACACATTTATTCACACTTCTTCACACTCTTCTTCCTGTTCACACTTCCCCTCCACTTCTTCTTCTTCTTCTTCATTCCTTCTTATATATTTTTCCACTTATCCTTCTTTTTCATCTTCTCTTCTTACAGCTACACATTCTATCTATTCTTCACATAGTTAATTTCATGTATGCTTATGTGATGTTTATCTTCCAACCTTTTATATTTAGAGGTTGATACTACACCTACAAAAAATATTTTTGAAATTAACCTTCGAAGTCACAAAATACTTCCACCTGAAAAATAGACTGGAAAAAACTACAATTATTATTAATCTTAATCAACTCAACGCACTCCCGTAGGATGGTTTCATCCAAGATACACATATAGAGGCTCAACCTAAAGTTGATTATAATGTATTGTCCCATTTAATAAAGTTTTCAGCTGGACGTAGTGGTCATAATGTTCTCAACATGTCTAAAGAGATGCCATAGTTGCTGATTAAAGTATTACTAGATCTCGAAATCCATATGGCCCAATTAATACCTATTCCTTTAAATGGGGAAGTAATTTACTTCAATGAAGTTCCTAAATTAAATTTCACCAATGACAACCTTTTGTTAGGGACAATCAATCATAATCAACCAATTTGCATCTTTATAAACGTAAGATGATTTTGATTGTCAAAGTCCTTGTTGCACTGGGTGCATCAGCCAATATAAGGTATTTGAGAATACTTGCCTAAATTTACTTTGATGCACATAACTCTATATTGATAAAATGTTACATGATTTAATGAGAAAGGTGAAAGTGCTCTAGACCTAATACCCCTCTTACTCAAAATTAGGGATTTTCAGACTAAATCCAAATATCTCATCATTAACATAAAGACATCCTTCAATGTACTTCTGAAGAGATCATGGGTTCATGAGCACCAAATGATACCCTACTCTTTTCATCAATGCATTAAGTACTAGCATGATGGTAATGAAGTTTATATTAAGGACGACATACAATCATTCTAATAGAAAGAAAGAAGCATGCAGTCTTTTCTAGATAGATACCAGCAATTGAAAACTTATAAAAGAAATAAAAGAAAAGTATCGCAAAAGAAAAGATTGAAAAATAAATGGTAATAAAATTAAATAATGAGAGAAAAATAAGAAAGATCATCAAAACATGAAGGCAAATCCCAATAATTCAACAATCCTACATAAAAAATGTCATCAAAACATGAAGAAAAATCCCAAGTGATAATTCAACAATCCTACATGTCTCTAAACATATGAGCAGGTGATAGAACTATAAGAAGTTATTGAGAAATCTAGGATGAGAAAATAGTGGCCACTACATGAGCTTCTCCACCAAATTTGAAGGATTTTGTGGTGCATTAGAGACCAGTTTGGAAGATGAGTCTCACACTGTAGGTTGGTATATCACCTTAATAAAATTAGAAACCCTATGGATGATCTCCTTATCCAAAGACATTGGAAATGAAAAAACAATTACTCCAATCAAGGAATACTCTAAGTCATCCATGTATGAGAATAATGATTTATAAGTTCATATTTTAGCATTAAACACACTATTCTTGGATATTATGGCTAGGTTAAATATTTAGTCCACACTCAAATTGGGCAATTACATATTCAGAAGCATCTTCAAGTCTTAAAGAGGTTATAGAACTTGAAGATGAAATCTCAATTGAAGTAATCAAACTCCCATTTGACTGGCACTAAACTTGTGTTACTAGTATAGCAAAATAGGGTCTAATACCATACACATGATCCCAGAGGCAATCACAACACTTTAAAAATCATTGGGATATCGAATGTAAAGGAGCCAAGTCAAGATTTAGTGTATAATTTGCCACTGTAAAACCAATTGATGAAAAAGAATATTATTTCTTCATTACCAACTTTCTAGAAATTGATAAGATCTTTTTATGAAATATAATTTCGGTGATGGTGTTTCTTTAAAAATTTTGAATGTTTCTAATAGCCTCTTAATTGAGGATGCACCTTCAAACTAAAGAAAAAAAAAATTCAACTATTAATAAATTGAAAGAAAAAAATTTTAGAACTCTTAAAAACCCAAATACAACTTTTATAAGTTCACTTTTGAATGAATAAGAGACTAATGATGTTATCAAGTTACTTATAAAGTTTAAGGATTATTATGCCTAGAGCTATGAAGAAATTTCATGACTAGCTCGTCAAGTGGTAGTCCATAAATTGATAAAACAACCTAAAGCCATACTGGATAAGCAAGAGTCTTGTTGAAGGTGATTTAAGATTGAACAAAAAGTGATAATATAATGAAGAAACTAATTTAGATTGCTTTTATCTAATAAAAAAATCCCCTTTTAATTGGCCAGTGTTGTGATGTTTAAAAAAAATTGGACAAATTCATTTGTGTGTATTAACTTATGAGATCTCAATAAGGCATGTCCCAAATACAAATTCCCTTTGCCCATATCAAAATAAATGTTTGAAATTGCCTCTTCACAAACAAATTTTCATTCAAAGATGAGTCCTCTGGCTAAAATCAAATTATGATTGCTCCTAAAGATGAGATACATACCTCATTCCTAACCCCTCTTAGGGTTTAATATTATAAAGACCTCTCTCGACCTAAAAAATGATCGCGCTACCTACCAATGAGCCATGAATAAGATTTTCTATTAGCTCATCCACAAATAAGTTTAGTGCTACATTGAAAAACTAGTTATTAAAAATAGAGAAAGAGAAGACCATGTATTTGACAGCAAATTATTTTTGATGTCTACTTCAATATGACCTTAAATTGAATCTATTGAAAGCACCTGTGATGTAACATCTGAGAAAATCCTAGGATTCATATTATGATATCATGGGGTTTAAATTCATTTAAGGATATATATATATATATATTAGAAACGCCACCTCCCGAAAGGCTGATCTTATAAAGATCTTTCTAGGGTAGGATGCCATAACTAATATGCTTTATTTTTAATCTTGCTAGTAGGTATTTTCAATTTGATATTTTAACCAAGAAGAACACCAAGTTTCATTGGGACAATGATGCCCCATAAAATGTGTGCATACATATATGTGTAATTACTTAAATATCAAACTCCAGAGATGACACCAAAGACTTGATCTGACCCGCAATTACGCAAATATTTAATTCCATGGACAAAAACTTGACCCTGTTTAATTATGGAGGCTAGTAGTTTTGGTTACCAGAAAATTTTCGGTCGCCAAATTGGGAAGAAGATATTTGATTTAATGTAATATACATTAAATTTTGGAAATTAATATTTTATTTTTAAAAATACAAGGCTGAATCGATCCCATATAGACTATAGTTTAAAAAAGCGATCACAACACAGTAAGTGATACATCTATTCCGAAGAATATACATATTACTTACTAGTGCGACTCGATTAAATAAAGTAAAGAATTAATGACATCTGTTTTAGTCTGTGAACATTTATATTGACCGATAAATCCCTTATCTAATATAAAATATTAGATAGGGTTTATATTAAATTGGGTTCTTAAAGTTTCCTATAAGTACAAGCCCTATTGTTAATTACATCTTAAATGACCGATGTCACTTAAGAAAGCTCTCGATTTAGATCAGAAAGTATTGACTTCAAGAATTTTAAAGGAGAAAACTGTTCAAAAATTGAACCAAGGAGTGTCAAATGGGAAAGACTCAAATTTGGAACATTGTTTTAGAATCCAAAGGGAAAAAACTAGGGATTGTCACAGATCCTTAGGAGAACCTCAATGACTTCCCAAGCAATCCTATAGTTTGGCTTCGATTTTGAGAAGAAAATTATTGAATGTTTATCCTACCAATTATTATTATTTAGGGCTTACATTTGCATGAAACAATCATACAAATAACCCAGAAGATAGGAGGATTTATGTCGTAACGAACGACAATCTCAGAGCCTAAAGCGAGTTAGGGATTAAATTGCACAACATGTTTGTGCAAAGGCCTAAAGTTAAAATGAGAATTTATGTTGCACTAAACAAACGATCTTAAAATCTTATGACTTGTTTAATTCTAAGGAAAGATTGTTGTTGTAGATTGATACACCTAAAATATATAGAACTTTTATACACTTTTTTATGCCTATTTTTGAGATATTGCCCTTTAATGAAAAGTATTTATGTGTTTTTCTTGTAGGTACAATCAAATGGATGAAAAATGGTAAAAGAAGTGAAAAATGGTCAACTTTGGAGCAAAAATGAAGAATGTGCAAAAAATGATTTAAGGTGCTTACGCGCCAAGAGAGTCGCGCCTAAGCGCCAGGTGATTTATGCTTAAGCGTGAGAAGTAGTTATTTGATGATTCATTAAATTTAGATAAATTCTTGAAGAGGTGTTTGAAGCAACCCTTGGTAAAAACGTGGGAAATATCTCATAGACACAAAAATTCATTCAATTGGCTTTTGAAAGGTTGCAACTTCTAGAAGATTTATTGAATGGAGACAAATTTTGATAAGACACCAAGAAAATTTTTGGATTTTTATAAAAAAAGACTTGGATCATCAAAGGGAGGAGAGTCAGCCAATCCTAACCAACAGTCATCATCCATCCAAGTAACCACCGCTGCCGTCGTCAGCCACTTTTCTTTTTTTTTTGAGGTTTAGTTTGTATTGTGAGTGAAGGAAGAGAATTCAAAAGAACTTCAAGGCAGTCAGCCACTTTTCTTTTTATTTTGAGTTTTAGTTTGTATTGTGAGTGAAGGAAGAGAATTCAAAAGAACTTCAAGGCATTTGGTGGAGAGAATTTGATATACGTGTTTATTGTTTGTGTGCTTGAATTATGTGGTTATGCTTTCTCAATGGATTTTGAGTATTTTTCTTTATCTTTTTCCTTAAAATGATAAGTAATTAAGTATTGAAAGAAAGTTGTGTGAAGTATTAGACTTCAATGTTGGAAGAAGTTGTGATGATTTGAAACCTTGAACTTCTTTTACCTCTTGATTTGACCAATTAAGATGTTAATACCTGTTGTGAGAACATGTAAGATCCGAGATGATATTGTCTCAGTCAACAAATGGTAAGAATCACATTTTATTTCATGGATGAGAATGTAGTTCATGTGGTTGAGTGCAAATAAATAAGGAAATAAAATTTCATGGGTGTAGAATTAGAGGACTTTAGAGTGACTTGGTAAAGCCCCCAATTCAATTTATAGTTTTAAGTTTTGATACCAGATGTTAGCCCCCAGGTGGATGGAGAAGAGGGAACTCTAAGTGAGAGCTAGTATTTTCCATACATAATCGGTCTTCAAGACTATTCAAACTATAGATTAACCAATGTTCTTTATAGCATCTCCGATAAGGGTTAAGAATATTATTGCTCTTATTTGGTACCACATTTAGAATACCTCCACAATAGAGTTTCTATACTTGTTACTGATTCATGATAAGGAAAAATATATTTTACTTATATTGTCTTCATCTTTCAAATATTTAGTTAGGTTAATTAGTTTCTTACTTTATTTTAAATTATCAAAAATTAAAAAAATAATCAAATTTTCATTCCTATTATAGCATCTTAAGTTTAAGTAGGAATATTTTGCTAAGTAGAATTTTTGTTATCTAAACTTTCTAGTTTTTGTAAAGTGCATATTGTGAGTTTATAGTTTTAGGTTTTGATACGAGATGTTTGCCCTCAGGTGGAGGGAGAAGTGACAACTCTAGAGTGAGAGCTAGTATCTTCCCTACCTAACCAATCTTCAAAACTATTCAAACTATAGATTAGCCAATATTCTTTATAGCAGCTCTAGTAAGGGTAAAGAATATTATTGCTCCTATTTGACACAACACATTTAGAATGCTTCCATAAAAAGAATTTCTATACTTGTTACTGATTCATGATAAGAAAAAAGATATTTTATTTCTATTTCCTTCAACTTTCAAGTATTTAGTTAAGTTAATTAGTTTCTTACTTTATTTAAATTAAAAAAAAATTACATAAAGAATCGAATTTCATTCCTATTATAGCATCTTTAGTTTAAGTAAGAATATTTTGCTAAGTATAATTTTGTTATCTAATTTCTTTTGTATTGTAGATTGCATATTGTCAAATTTTCCCTGCGAGTTCAATATTCAAGGCTTAATCAAAAAGTCCTATATTACTTGATAACGATACATATTGCATAGTATCTCATATTTAATTATTATTATTATTATAATTATATTATTATTTGCTTCATAGTGGAAAACTTACCTAGCTTTTGTTTTGGATCAAGTTTTTTGCTTTATTGCAATATAGGAATCATTATTAAGGAAGTTTAGCATATAATCACATACATCGCAATAAACATCTATAACCGAAGAATCAACAAGTTTCTAGCACCGTTGTCAGGGAAAAAATTACAAATTTTCCAAAGAGATTTTTAGAAAGCAAATTTTTTATTTTTATAAAGTCTTATTTAAACCTTGAGATTTATTATAGGAATATTGTAGTATTATTTTTATATTAAGTTATTGTTTGTGTATTTTATTTTATTTTATTTTATTTTATGTGTTTCGTAGTAATGTATGTGTAGTTCAAGTTCCACATGACTTATGCTTTGCAATTCTGAATTACAAAGAACTATTAGAAAAATTAAAAAAATTAAAATTATTGAAAAATTTCAAGAAATGACAAATCAAAATAATAATCAAAATAATCAATGACAAATCAAAATAATCAAAATGCTAAAGAGTTTAGACCTTTAAGAGATTATGCAAACCCTACGGTGGTTGAACTTCATTGTAGTGTACTAAAACCCACTGTAGTGGCTAATTCATTTTAGCTTAAACCTGTTATTATCTAAAGGGTATCAAATAATCAGTTTGGGGGAGCACCATCAGAAGATCCAAATTTACATCTTGCCAATTTTTTAGAATTATATGCTACATTTAAGTATGATTGTGTATCGGATAATGCTATAAGACATAAATTATTTCCTTTCTCACTGAATGATAAGGCTAAGATGTGTTTACATTCATTATCATCTGGATTTATCAGAACTTGGGGTGATTTAGTGTAGAAATTCCTTGCTAAATATTTTTCACCACAAAAAACTGTGAAGCTTAGAAATGATATTACATCTTTTTGCCAGTTTGAAGGAGAATCTATTTATGAGGCATGGGAACAATTTAAAGAACTCTTAAGAAAGTGTCCACACCATGTTATACCAGATTGATTAATAATTCAAACTTTTTATAATGTATTAGCTGAATCTCTTAGATCTATTATCGATGCCACTGTTGGTGGTTCATTAATGTCAAAACCATTTAATGACGCTTATAACTTAATTGAAAAAAATGGCTACAAATAATTTTTAATGGTCTTCTAAAAGTGTAAATCTTAAGAAAGTAGTCAACATTCATGAAACTGATGTTTTTGCTATGTTAGCAAATCAAGTTGCTGCAATTTCAAGGAAGTTAGATTAATTTAGAATGAATTTTTCTCAACCAATTGCAATGATTGAAGTGAATTCATTAGGCTAAATGGTAGATTCTCAAGCGTCATTAGAAATTTTGAATGCCATAAACAATAAATAGAATAACTCATATTCAAACTATAATAAATAAATTCACATCCTTAAATAAAGCATGTAAATAAATTAAAATTAAAATATCTTAGTCATTGTTCTACCTCTCCCAAAATGTCTTCACATTTAGATTCATGACACTTCCTAATTTTGGATTTATTTCTTTTAAGAGAATACATCTGCTAATGGTTTTATCCTTAAGATTTTTAAAAATAAAAAAAAAAATCATCCTAATAATTGAATTTTAAGTTATGGATAATTTTTTTCCTTTGATTAAAAGCCAGCCTGTAGAGGACAATATCACTCTTAAGAATGTTTACATTTTTACATAATATGGCATACATGCATTCACATGCAAGAGATATTTTTAGGGAAACACTCATTAATTTTGAAGTGATAAAAATTTAGGTGTCATATATCAATTGTGGATAGGTGATCTACTACCCAGTATTTTGTTCTTTTTCTATCACAAATATCCATCTTAAACTCTTGCAATAAAAGAATCAAACATATTAGTGTAGGATTTGTTTCTTTCTTAATTACTTGGTATTTAAAAACAGCATGTTATATGCAAACAATTACTTTAGTGCCAATCAAGTAAGTCTTAAAATTATCAAAGGAAAAAAAACTATAAATAATAGTTCCTTTTTCAGTGCTTACGTAGTTAACTTATACTTCAATTAAAGTTCTTCTAGTATAATTTATAACATGTAAGACCTTATTTCTCTTTCGGCTTAAAGTAGCACCTATAACAAAGTTTTTAGCGTCACATTTTTATTTAAAAAATTTATCCAGTCAAGTGATAAAAATTATAAGTGCAGTGACTAGTTGAGTTAATAGAGTTTGAAAAGCTTCTAAACATCCTTTCATAAATTTTTGAGCGGTGTCCTTCTCTAACAGATGACATAAAGGTTTACCTATTTAAAAAATTCATAATAAATCTTCTATAAAAACTTTCATGGCCTAAGAGGATTCTCTAACTCCTATAATTATGTTGGGTAGAAGAAGTTTTTCTATCATCTCAATCTTGGATTTATCTACTTCCAATCCTTCTCAAAAATATTATGTTCTAATACAATCTCATTGGTCACTAGAAACTAGAATGCACTTTAATTTAATAGTAAACTAGTTTTATAACATTGATTAATAACTAAGGCCAAATGCTGGAGGTAATTATCAAAGGATATTCTAATAATTGAAAAATCATTCATGAATATTTTAATGATCCGCTCAATCAAATCTAAAAAAGTTTTACATCATACATATTTAAAAATTGGAGAATTGTAGAGACCAAATGTCATTATTTTAAAGGCAAATGTGCCATAAGAACTGATAAAGGTATCCTTTTATTAATCCTTATAAGCAATGAAAATTTGGTGGTATCTGTCATCTAAAAATAACAATATAATGCTCTATAAGTGCTCAGCAATGACCTAAGGAGATAAATTATATAATTAGGGTGTGGTGATGATGAAGTTGGCCATCATAGTGATTTGTTTGTTTTGATCCCCTAATATAATTGGAAGAGATATGATTCTCACTGGTTCTTTCTTTTCTTTGGAGAAACTAAAGTATGGTACATGCATAGAGCTCAATTTGGAGTACCATAGATTTATTTTGTCATATACTTACATGAAGATGATGTTTATGGAGCTATCTATGTTGATTAAAATTCTACCAATATGATAATTAGTGCTTTGTATGGTAACAACTGTGACATCATTATAAGAGTTTCAACTAGTGGGAAGACAATAATCAATAATAAGTAATATGAGGTAAAAAAGGCACACCTAATATTAACAAACATACTAGGTTTAACACTTTCTAAATAAAACTATTTGAGATTGGATTGATGTGAGGCATCGGCTCTAGCTCTTCTCAAGATGGTTAGAAATTTTTTTTTCTATATGGATGACTTGTGTTAATCTAAGTTCATTTCTACTACTATCCTCCATCGAGAATTTTTTAACACTTTCTTTGTTATTGATTTAGTGAGTACAAATTCCTTCAATTTGCTCAATTTTATTAGCCCTTCTATGAGTGTTTACATCTCTCCAAGTCATATTTATAGTCACGATGGTAGATACGGTACTTTTCATGAGTATATATAGATGGTTGGATGCCCATTTTAGTACTAGTTTCTTGAAGTATTCTTTATTTGGGATGGCCTCGACTAATTTGGCCATTGAGTACTCAAAGGGGTCCTGGCCAATGGATGATGTCCCTAGGTTGCATCTTAGACAATCCATATGCCCCAATAGTTATCTCTTGAGCTAAACCTTTGTCTCAGATTATCACCACCTCTAATTTTCCATATGTAACCACATAGATTTTTTTTCTTTTTTTGTTTTACCTTTATTCTTCTTTGTGAAGAGCATATCTTTTTTGTTGGTCGTTGCCTCTAATAGTCCAGTCTCATGGATGATAAGTGTCACGGTTGTATTCCTTCATAATGATATTACTATTGGAAAGTTTGAGTCAATCAAATTAAGTCTAAATCTATTATAAGCATGGCGCACGCCATAGTGCCTCTTCTTTGATGCCTTATAATAGAACGATGTGTGAAAATACCAGTTCAATGTATTTGACCCCCAACAACTCCTGTAAATAAGTGATGAAGCTTATCAACATCTCCTCTGGATTTTGGCACATTCATGGTTGAGTTTGCAAATTCTTCTAGGTTATTTTTGTGCTAGTAAACTGTGCAGGAAAAATTTGTTGAAATCTATGAATGAAGTGATTATCCTATGAATTAGACTGGTAAACCACTTTAATATATGCTCTTTTAAAGTAGTAAAGAATAATACACTTGAGCACATTGCTTATGTTGAGAGGCGAGGTGGCGGGTTCTAAGGAAGTCATGTGGTCGAATAGAGTTGTTCACTTTTCGTATAAATTTTAGACTGGCACCTTAAAACATTTTGTTAGCCATCTCCATGGAAAATGTATTCTTCGATGCGAGCAGCTTCCCTTCTTGGGTTGATATTCATGTTGCAAGGATGATGTATCGTATCTTGGATAGTTGGCGAAATTATCCTCCTTTACTTGGGTTGAGGATTGTGCTCGTGGATTTTCACAATTTCTATGTCTTATGAACGAGGACAAAGTCTTAGTTGGTATCTCTACTATAGCCACAATTTATGAAAAAATTCTTGATAGACTCTCACGCCATTATCACGACTCCTTCAAAATCAACTAGTTACTATGCCACAATTTTTCTCGTGTTATCCATATGGAATGATGATTCCTTATCTTAGTGTTATGGGTCTCTCTAAATTCCCATTCTAGTTTATGGAATTTTCCACTCTCACCTCATCTTTCAGAATGGTGAACCCATTTTCCTGATAAGCACACCATATGTTGCAGTTGTAGAGCTTAATGTTAAAGACAAGAGAAGCAGTTCATTGTCCTCAAAAGAACATGAAGAAGAAGATCATTTTCTCTCATTTGAAATGTTTATTTATACAAGAGATAAGTCATGAAATCAGATCCTTGCACACCTCCTTAAGAAAAAAAAATCTCTCTCTCACAATGTTTACGATCTAGCACATCTCATTGAATGTCAGAGTAAGCAAAAAATTCTTGCCAACTTCTTCCTGAACACATAGAGTGTGTTTGGGGCAGCGGTATGGTAGCGGTGTTGTGTTGCACCATAGTTTTTTTCTGTTTGACAAACTGTGTTTTGTCTACGTTCTCAATAACTGCAGCTGAAAACTACGTTTTCCCACAAGAACTGACTATCTGCAGAGGTTACTAAAAAGTTGCGTCTGACTTTTTCAAAAAAAAAATTCACGTAATAGTCACCACAGTTTTTTGAACTGCAGCTTCTTCGCAATTTCACAGCTGCTTCTTCAAACCGTTGCAGCTGCCCCAACAGACCCTTAATCTATTCTCTATCCTATCTCTCAAATCTTCTAGGAAAGACTAACTCAAGTTCAATGGGAAGCTCAATCTGAGAGCTGCTGAAAGAAAGATATGCTTTCTAGGGTAATAGTTTGTCTTTCCACAATGGTTTGGAGAGCAAATTTACCTTGGTATGTGCTCTCTCATTATTCTTGGACACCCTTGGCTTGAATCAAAATATTTTGAATGATAATTATGCGGAGCATTATCACAAATATGGGTGGAGAGCTCCATGAGTGATGTGTCTCACGTGTTTACATTATGTATTTATAAATTAGAAAGATAAATATGTATTTTATTTATATAATATCATAAAATTTCAATAATATACAATCTTCCCTAATATTAATTTATCTAAAATTAAAAAGATATTTCAAATGCCTATTTTTTGATGTTATTAATACCTTAAAATAATATTAAAATTTTAAATATTAAAAATATAAATACCCAACAAAATTGGTACCAGGGTAATCATTTTATTAATCTGAAGCTCACAGGGCACAAAACCCTGCAATTTTCACAACTAATTTGAGTTGACTGCGCTGCGAAAAGCATGAATAACAACCTTATCTAATTAGTTTTGATATTCAATATTTCAATTCAGTAACTCCAGAGAGAGAGAGAGAGAGACACACACAACAATTCAAAGCTAACGGCTATCTCGCGAACCGCACCTCCAAAACCATGGAATAGTACAGCCATGTCCAAATTTCATGAGATTCCACCCAACCCCTACCTCTCCTTCTTCCTATTAGAGATGGCAAACTGCAGCTTCTCCATAACTTGCGACTTCCAATGCCTCGCCGACCGAGAGAAATCTCCGTCGAGACCGATACTATAGACTTCATCGACTCCTTCTTTGAAGGCGTCGGTGACTTGAACGAATTCACGGATCCTGCCACTGAGCCCAGGTTCAAATCAAAGAACCTCGATGCCGAAAGGAGGAGGAGGACTAAGCTGAACCAGCAGCTCTTCTCTCTCCGTGCTATGGTCCCCAAGATCACAAAGGCACTCCTTTTCTTTTCTCCCTCTTATTAATTAAATCTCCATTCATAAAAAGTTCAATTTTTTATTCTATAATTCCTTAGATGAGCAAGGAGTCCACGCTCACTGATGCCATCGACTACATCAAACAGCTTCAGAAGCAGGTAGTTGATTTGCAGATTGAGCTCTCCAGTGTTCAGACAGAGGAAGGGGAGAAACAGGGAAGCTCTTCAAGCACGGAGACGAAGGCTCTCCAAGATACAGTGAGGTTCCAGGTATGTTTCCTCTTGAAAACAAATTTAAAAGATTGGATATTGCAGGCAAAAGTAGGATTAAAAAAGGCAACAATTTGTTATTGAAAGGGAATGTTGGAATTGAGTCCTATGGGGCAGAACAAATTCCATTTGAAGGTTACTTCGGAGAAGAGGATCAATGGATTTACAAAGCTCCTGGAAGCCATTAGCCAGCTTGGACTTGAGGTCAGTGATGTGAGCTCTGTAGCTTTTTCTGGGATTTCGCATGGAGTTCTATTGCTTGAGGTGAGTTCATGTTTATTGTTAAGAGTTGATTTGTCCATGAAGCCGTTGATGATGCTGAAGGAAAAAAAAATGGCATTATCAACCTCCTCCTGCTGCTCCTCCTCTCCTTCTTCTTCTTCTTCCATTCACTTCTCATTTTTTTTGGCTGCAGAGCAAGGATGAAAATGAGATTCAAATTGGCGATGTCAAGAGGATTTTGTCTTCCGCCATCGATGCGCCTTAGTACAGCTTTGAACTCTCCCACTGTGGTTACTGAGCAACGAACAAAAAGAAAAATCAAATTGTTTGATTCAAAGAGGATTTTATCTAGTTGTTTGGCGCTTTCTCAGGAACGATTTGATTTCATTTATGATGAATCGTTTTTCCCTTCCATGTGAAAACACGAAATTGAGTTTCATATTTTAAATAAAGTATGCATTCGAGATGCTATTGATGTATGTGGATATTTCGAAGTTAGAGATGGTGTTCTTCTAATGTATTTAAGGCATTTGTAATCTAACATATAAGGTATTGAATCCATATTTTTCTGTGAGTCACACCTAAGGAATAGAGCGTGAGAGAATAATAGAAATGTAAGGGGAGGGAGGGAGGGGACCTACAATCTCTAGAATGAACAGTAAAACCATGTAACCCTCTTCATTTAATGCTACATCTATTTATAGAAGATTTAATACAATAATGATATTATGTTTTTACCCTCATTGGAAGAGAGTTTATATTGTGATATTCTTGATATTTTAAAAGTGATGACTTGTCGTCCAGTCGAGTTTTGGTTTGACTAAATAAGCTTAGTTAGCTTGGCTCGACTGTGTTAGTTCGGTAGGTAGAGTTTGGTCAGTAGGGTTCGGTCAGCTAACCCAGCCTGGCAAGCTATCTTCAATCCCTGGCACGATGTCTTTTGGCCTAAACTGTATAAGATGCTTTATGGAAACAACTCTTCCATTAGGTCGCCTCTACTATGGGATAAATAATTGCATCGAGTTAGCTTTCCTTTAGTTGATGTCTTGGACACCCTCACAACTCCTTTCCAAATGAATGGCATTTAATTGGATTGCTTGGCCATTTTTATGTAAAATTTTTGTCTCAGTCTGATCTGACCTAGTTGACATGGCTCATCTAGCTTGACTCATCTAGCTTGGTGTACCTCACCATCTCTTTGTAGAGGATTTGCCTCCATTATATTCTTCTCTTTTGGACTATTAGATCTCTGTAAAATCATCACAAAGACATTTTTTATGTACATATTTTATTTCTCTGATTCTCTTACTTTTTGAAAGTGATGGTACTATAAGAATAAAAGAACTAAATGCAAAAAATAGATCTCATTCAATTTTAATCAATGACTCAATGACTAAACTTCCTTAATTTTGGAGGCTTTGATTTTTATAAATAGGGAGATGTGATGTCTTCCCTTTCCTACTTTACTCTATATTTTTTTTTAAGTCAGTAGGCTCTCATTTCTTAGTTGTTGTGATTGAGAAATTAACAAAGGCTTGGGTCGACATCCTCCACAAAAAGCTTGATTCATGCAGTTTTTTGAAAATTAAGGCTAGGACAACCATAAGAGTGAAAAGATGAAGAAAATCACTTTGAAGAGGAAGAGGATTGTGCTTCAGCTACCAAAATTGTTGGGATCATCTAATATGATCCTTGGAACAATGCAAGAGAATATTTTTCCAATTTGCTTGATTCTTGATCTGACCGTTCAACTTCCTGCTATGGTTCAAGGACCTTTGACTAATCAAGCAACTCAAGTGGCTTTTAATGCACTTTCGTCCCTTTCCTGGATGTTTCTTCGTGGTGAGCTTACCGCGTCGATTGTAATGTATGAGTTGATTTAGTTGTTGGGTATGAGAGACTTTTTTCTTGTGTTTCTATAGACTAATCTCTTAGGTTCTGATTTAATTTTTTTATGATAATTTTTTTTGTGCAGATGATCCGACTCCATAAACCTAGATGAGGGTTCGACGATGCCATGGACATTGGTATCCATCGACTATAACCAACCTCATAACTAGGAATCCCACTAGAATGTCGTAGCATGTAGGATTCGTAGTTTCAAAGCGATCACAAATACCTTCATTAATAACTATGGATTACTTCATTCTAAAGTATTTCCTTTAGTTTCAAGGGGTAGGTTTATTATTTTGTAGGTCCTAGTCCTTAGCACTAACTAAGGAACCTATCAAAGTAACCTAAGTTCTTATAGTCAGACTAACCTAGGGTAAGTGTATGATCTTCAGTTTGATGTCTAAGTTAGCTGACCTAAGGTTCATGTCTGATCAACCTAGGTTTTGCTATCATTTTTTATCTTGGTGTATTTTAAATGTTATTTGAGTTTTAATATTTAATTCATGTTTTGTTTCCAATCATAGGTTTGTTAGTCCTTGTGAGAAATTAAAGTTTTCCCAAGTTTTGAGTTTGTTTTATTTAAAATTTGATTTTTTATGTTTATGGAGAATTAAAACAATTCTGTGAGAGGTTTTTGTTATAATTTTTGTTTTATGTATTATTATTTTTATTTATTATTTTTGTTATGTTATTGAAAACTACACATGAAATGAAACACAAAATGACATATAAAACAAAGGAAACAACATATATTTAGCCTTGGATTAGACTTAGGTTAGGATTGCGCTAGAGTAAGCCAAATTTTAGCTCGTGTCAACCTGTTTGGGGTGGTCCAAGTTGACTTAGGTCAGACTTGAGTTGGGCTAGATTGACTTCAGTTGACTTGGGCTGACCTGGATTAGATTTGGGTTGGCAGGCTTGCTTGTTTTTCTTGGGTTAATCGGGTAGGACCTGGTTTAGCTCAGGTCAAACCAGGGCTAAGGCAGGTGGGACCTAAGTTGGGGGTTGGGTCTAGGGCTGTCAAAAAAGCTCGTTATTTGCAAAAAGCTCATGTTCGGTTCGTTAAGTAGCTCGTGTTCAACTCGTTTGTTAAGTAAACAAGCCGAACACGAATAAATTTTTAAAGCACGAATTATAAACGAGCCAAACACCAACAGCTCCTTGTTTGCTCATGTTTGACTCGTTTTAGGTTGAAATAAAAAAATTATATAACTATTTATATAACAATATATTACATATATTGTTTATATAATAATATATTATATATATTTATGTCTAAGTTTAAATCATAACACCTCATGTGGTAATGTGGTTAATGCATTCTTTTGTATATATTTGATCCAGGTTCGAATCCCACACTTTACATCTATTTTTCTCAATTTAAGTTTAACGAGCCAATTTTGAGCTGAACACAAACACGAATATTTTAATCGAGCCGAACAGGAACACACTGTTCACGAGCCGATTTCAAACATGAGCCGATTTCGAACACGAGCTATTTCAAACGAGCCGAAGAATGTTTTCTTCCTTCTTCTTTCTCTGTTAGAGTAGTCTAAGGTAAGTGCTGGAGTCTGTGAAGAATGGAGAGCGTAAAGTGTAGTGTACCGAAGATACCTATGTATAGGCTTGGAAGGTGGTGGTAGAGACCTCCATGGCTGTCTATTTGGGCGGTCAGTTGACAACCATGATTTGTTCAACAATTAAGTATGTCGCAAATCGCTGTTAGCAAAATGACACGACGATTCGTGCTTGGATCCGTGGATGAAGGCCTCGAATCACAAAGCATGGCATGGGAAGTGATCACATAGGGTATGTCTGGGCATGGTTATGCCCAGAGCTAGGCATGACCACGTCGAGATATGCTTGGGTGTGGTCACACTCAGACTAGGCATGACCACACTGAGGTATTTTTGGGTGTGGTCACACCTAAGTCTGGCGTGATCACGTCAAGCAATAAAAAATTGGGCATGCACATATTTTGCTCAGTGGAACTACTCCAGACCAAAGGGTATTGCTCGCTAAGTCATATGTGACACAAATTATTGTCAACAAAGGGACCCCCAATATGTTTGTTGAACTGTTCAAAGTAAGCACACATATTGGGGTTGACCAAAGTGATCAACTAGGTTTGAAGGATATATGATTCAATTTAGGTATGTGATACACAAAAAGTATATACATTTTTAGACCCATATTTTTGGTGATATTACACTTTAATTGAAGGTATTTTTTATGTTTTATTGCAGGTTTGAAGCAAAAAGGATGAAATTTAGAGTCAAAATGAAGAATTTTTAAAAAAATTTCAGCTCCGACAGCGCCAGACTGGGCGTCGATAGCGATGTTTGACAGAGAAGGTGAATTAAATTAATTGGCCTCTAGCGCCGACGGCTCCAGTGTCGGTGCAGCCCTGTTTCTAGAAGATTCAATGAATTTGGACGTTTTTTGAAGAGCTTTTTTATGCACATATTGGGGAACCGACCTTAGGCTCTATTTAGGGCCAAAATTTGATCAGAACCCCCCCGCACCATTTCACATTCTTCCACTCAATCAGTTTTCCTCTTCGCACGCCTACATTCCACGCCATTTCACACCATTATTTAGTTATTGTCTTTATAGTTTTGAGTTTTTGTGATGAGTTTAAGTGTGAATTCTTCTCTAAGAAGTGTTGGAGATGAAGAGAAATGAGAGATTTCTTCTTCCTACATTTCTTAAGAAAGGCTACAAAGAATTTGCTTTGAGAAAGAGTTTCAGATAGGTGTTGTTTGTTTATTATAGTTGTATGAACTTTCTTTTATATATGAAATTTATGTTTTGTTGTAGCTTTCTCATAAAGTCTGAGTAGATTCTTTTATCTTTCTCCCTATTCTGAGATGTGGTGAAATGAAGAGATAATTTAGATGTGTCAATGTTAAAATTTAAAATAAATTGTGATGGTTTTTCAACTCCACTCTTAATTTACTTTTGGATCTGACCAATTGAATTATTAAAATATATTGTGAAAGTAATTTCATTTGATTTCTGTGAATTTTCTAGTTAATTTATCATTTCAAATTTAAACCTTCCCCGTGGGATAGATATTTGGGATTTAAACAAAAAGTCTTATATTACTTGATAACGATATGTATACTTGCGTAGAATCTTAATCTTAAGAGCTTAACATTATTATTACTAAAATACCACATCAAGTTTTTGACACCGTTGTAAAGCAGAGTCAACTTTATAAATTTTACACAACTATATTCAAGTGGGATCATGTTTTTGGCACCATTTTTGGGGAAGGTAAAGGTAAATTAAATAAATTTGGTACATTAGGAAATTTAGAAAGTATAGATATATATATATATACAAATTATGTGAAATATTAGATCTGAAGGTTTAGTATCTTACGATTCAGAATTAGAATGTATTATTAGAAAAGTTTGAAAACAATAAAAAGAAATTAAAAATTTGAATGTATGGCGAATAACTTAGATAATCAAATAAATGAAAATCGACAAAGATTTTTAAAAGATTGTGTTAATCCAACAACAGATGAACTTCACTTGACTATTCAAAATCCTGAAATTGCTACTAATTCATTTGAGCTTAAACCTGCTATTATCAAAATGATACAAAATGATCAGTTTAGAGGAACACCTGCTGAAGATCCTAACTTACATCTTGCTAGTTTTCTTGAAATTTGTGCTACTTTTAAATATGACGGACTGCCTAATGATGTTGTTAGGCTACTTTTTACTTTTTCATTAAGGGATAATGTCAAAGCTTGGTTAAATTCATTAGCACCTTAATCTATTAAAATTTGGGGAGAACTTATGACAGCAACTTTATATATGCTTAAAAATACAAGAATTTGATACTGCTAGAAGATTTAAATCTCCGGCAACGACGCCAAAAACTTGACAGCGACTTTATATATGCTTAAAAATACAAGAATTTGATGCTACTGCAATAAATTTAAATCCCTGACAACGGTGACAAAAACTTGACAACAGTTATAGATTTGATAAAGATGTGTAAAAAATATTCAATAATTGTAAAATCACACTTATCAATGCAAGTATACGTATCACTCAAGTAATACAGAGCTCTAATGAAGTCCTGGATATCGATCCCACAGGGAGTAATATTAGAGGCTACGAACTAAGATTTAAAAAATCAATACTTAATCACAACAATATAGTTCAAATTGCATATTCTAATAGACAATTGAAATAAAAATGTAATTTTAATAAACTCTTAATTAACTAATTCTACTAATAAAATTTCTAATGTGAAGTTCAATATATATATCAGATAATTGTTTAAAGACAACTAATTATTCTTATGATTTAATAGCTGTATGATTTTAATTAATATAAATCATTTTAAAACTTATAAAGATAATATTTATTTCAAATTAAACTAAATTACTTATATTAATGATTTCATTTTTGTAATATTTTAATTAAACCTAAAAGTATAATATAATAACCACATGAGTTTAAAAATATAAAATGGCTTCAATTAAAAATGTATTAGTACTTCTTTAATAAACGAATAATCACAGTAAACCTGTAGAACCACTCAATTCCTATGTATGTATAACATATCCACCGCCCAAACTTCAATTTATATGAATGAAATGGTGGAACAGAAAAACTTTCTTAATCTAACCTTAGTTAAAATTTGTAGAAGGAAAGCAGCGCAACATCCGAAAATAGGGCAAATTTCGAACAATAACTCTAATAAATGTAAACCTTCATAGGTTGAAGTAAATGATATCATGCAAAGAGGTGTGAAGAAAAGATGTATAAGTGCATAAAAAGCCACGAAGAATGATGGGGATTAAGAGCTTCAATTTTAGAAAAAATTGAAAGAATAAGATTCATTATTTAGAGAATCACGAGTCTTTTTATAATAGTAAGAGGCGCGCCAATATCAAAATAAGCCCAAATGAAAAGAATATGAACATGACCTCATCATTTGCATTAGTCATGCCTCTAAAGCGTTTATAAACACAAACTATTTTATAACATTGAAGTATATTAAGCCTTATATATATATATATATATATACATAAGCAAAAGGCAAGAAAAATATTCTGCTAAAAAAACAAACATTACATATGGTGGCTGAGAGAAACAAAGTGGACAGCTAAACCCATGACTTCTGTAACTGCGCATAAGCCATGCATCCCGACCTGGTGGTTGACATCGACGGTATAAGACCACTTAAGCCAGGGGTTCAAATCCCCTCTAACACAGTTGGCCTTAAGCAAGAGGTACTCGAATTGTTAGGCATATTGGGGGTGGCTGGAAGCTTGTATAATACCTACCCTCTGGTCATCCCCTTTTCAGGAAAAAAAATACATATATATAATCTATATGTAGGTATATATATATATATATATACATACATCCATTCAAACCGCCTATAAAGCTAGAGATACGTCTCAGCGCGCACAAAATGGTTGAATAAATGAAGCTAAAGCCTGTTTAACTATAAAAAGACACAGGCCTAGGCCAATACAAAGATACAAGTAAATTGAACTGCTGACAATAAAAAGTATGCAGGAAATGAAAAAAAATATTTCCATCTAGTTTCCATGCCGCAACAATGAAGATAACCTCTGCGGTAGAATGTAACAAAAAAAAAATAATAATAATAATAAAACATCAAATAATCACACATTCTGTTCTAAAACAAAATACAGAAAACCAAGAGAAACTGCAGCCACTTCAGCGACCATAGAAAAAGGACTTCGTTAATCCTAAAACGACAGTTTCATCAACTCCAACATCTTCAATTTGACAGCACATATATCTTGAAACTTGAGAAGTAATGAAGACTGAGAACTCAACAGTTTTCTTAATACATCAGTAGAGTTCCACAACTGTAGAGATCCAGATATATTTTCTCCCAATTCTGCATGGCTAGAAGATGCAAACTCCTCAAGAATGTGAAGAGTTGATCCCGGTCCTCTATCCTTCTGCATTTCTTTCACTTGACATGACAAAATGTCCAATCTTGAATCTTCTGAACAATTCATTTGATCCTCCAGCCATTTATGAACTTCTTGTATCCCACTAGCTAAGCAATCTATGGATTTGCTTACTACTGCTAGATGGCGCAAGTTATGATGATCGCAAGGACCACTTTTCTTTTTCTTCTTACCTGAAGGAAGCATTGATCTCAAGCAGGATTGGATGACCAAAGCATGCCAACTAAATGGTTCGGTTATCAACTGGACCAAAACTGGAAGGCTACTTCCAGGATTATCCAAAACTGGGTGTGCACACATCAACAGCTCTGAAATACAGTACTTAATCAAGCATTCCACCACATTCCATGATATTAGATTTACGCCGTTTTGATGGAGGAGCAATGGATGATTATGGCTTAAGTTCCATGCATTTAGAAAAACTGCGAAGTTCATAAAATCAACCATCAACTCTGTATCAACATCCTGCATATGCCAAGAGTTATTGCAAAGGAAGATGGATTTTATATTTTTGGATACAACTGAAATTAAAAAGAATTTGATTTGAAATTTTTATTCTTTAAAAAAAATAATTCTAAAGAAAATTAAGTATTGGAAATAGGTATTGGAAAACCTGCGACCAAAAAATAAAAAGAAAAGATGGACATGTTTCTTTCAGTATATGCTTCATTTCATTTCTATTTAGAGGGCAAGCTTGCAAACAGTGGCTAACCTTTGATATATAATGGAGGTTCTCAATTTAAAGCAAATACTTAACCTCTGTAAATATAGAGCAAAAGCAGCATACAAGAACCCCTGCATTGACCAATGCATAGGGCATGCGTAACATTTCTATTTGGTTATCTTCCTTTTTATTGAAATGCGCAAGCTACTCCACTTTTACAAAAAGATGGAAGGACTGATTTTGTTTTCCTTTTCCCTTTCCGTTAAACTAAATTTAAGAGCCGTCTCTCTCAGAGAAATGACTACAATTACACTTAAATTTTCTACTTAAAATCCTAATAAAAATTGAGATATTAATCACTTTTAAATTTTAATTGAACTAAGAACAATAACTCAAACAGTTGACAGCTTTTCATAATTTACAATATCATCACCCAGAAAAGATTTTCAGAGTCTTCTTCAAGATATTGCAATTTATTGTAATTTGTTTTATTTTTTATTTTGTTTTATCTTTTATTTTATTTTTTATTTTCTCTATGTGGTACTCAAAAGAATCTATTAGAATTTACTCCAACAATAATTCTAACCTTTTATGATACTCAAATTAAAGAATTATTGTTTATTAAACAAAATATCTACCTTGCAATCCTACTTTTGCACCCTATAGTAGGAATATTGATATAATTTATCATAGCTTTGAGATAATACTTAGTGCACTTTTCTTCATAGTTCATTCAATGATGCTTTATTCCTAATTTTGAGGGAGAAAATGTATAATAAAAGGTTCGTGCAATATGATGAAAATTTCTCTAAAAATTCCCTTCATCGTCCTTCTATATTTAAGATCATTAACGAATTCCAACATTGCATATGACGATATTTGATTTCGAACATTCCTCATATTTACATGACAACAAAATTACATGGAGTACAATTACTTATATATTCAAAACTAGGAGCATATGTCTATTATAACCATTCAATAATATCTTTTGAAAAATTCACATACATACCACTCAATTCGTATTTATTTACATATCTAACAGTTAAAAGTTATAACAGGAAATAATTTATTCCTGTGAGAATTTATAAGGAATAAATATTTACTTTGATTGAATCTATTTCTTTTCCTATTTTTATCTTGTTTCCTTTATCTTCAAATAATTATTATGAACTGATTAATTGGAGCTGGTAGGTGTTATCTCTTTCCTTTTCTGTTATCTCCTTTTTTATTGTCTTTCCTATTTCAGGATTCATGTAATGTATATTTATAATCCCTTGTGATATCAATAACATAATTCCACATTATCCTGATTTTCAAATGGTGTAAGAGCCTAATTTTGTACCGCTATCCCTTGTGATATCAATAACATAATTCCACATTATTCTGATTTTTAAATGGTGTAAGAGCCTAATTTTGTACCGCCGGACTCCTTTCCTGCCATCCTTCGTGCGGGAAGGGAGGTGCACTTGTCTTAATATTTAAACAGCAACTTTTGATTCTTCTCTCCCTGTAGACTTGGCCTGCCTTCCCAAGCTAGAAGCTTAGACTTTGCCGGCCTCCAGAAAGCAAGCAGCAATTTCTCAATATTTTTTCTTCCTGCTGCTTTCCTTCCGTAGAGATCTATTACATGGAGAAATTTCTACTGTTGGCTGCCCAACAATTTTTTTCCCATAAAAAACTATTATATATCTATCGTATAGATCCATAGCCGCCGGTTCCCCTAGTTGTCGCTGTTTTTCACCCTAACTGTCGTCGGTTCCCCTCTTCCCTACTGGTTTTATAAACGTTGTTGACACCGATTCTTGCAGTACGTAATTCCAGTCGTCAGACCTCCCTTCGCTTAAGAGTCGATCCCTGAATTCCAATCTTGGACCTTGTCACGAGAGACGTCCGTGAGATCCTCGTCAAGGGTATATTGTGTGGCAACCAACCGTGGATTACTACCAACCTCTCACCGGCAACCACTCTCGGCAATATTTCTGTCGGACCTCTATTGGTCTGCTCTCCCTCTCACCGGCGATCGTTCTCTGATGAGTGATAGCTTCTTTGTTGTCTCTCCCAGCCGAAGAACTTTCCTGTTGTTCTTCCCCGCAGGAGCTTCCCGCTCTTCTTCCCTCCATGACCTTCCCGTTGTTCTTACTTGGAGGACTTTCCCGCAGGAAAGAAAGCTATTTTTTCTATTGTTTTTCCCAGTTGCAGGAAATAATGCAGATTTGTTCCGGAAATGCAGCTCTGCTTCCTGTAATTTCCTACTGCTCTTCCACAAAAATCCAGCATTAGTTCTTGCAGCCTGATCAGTCGTCGACCCTTTCTCCTGCAATATTTTTCCCTTCTCAGCGCAGGCGTCACGGGGAGCTACATTTCCAACAGTTTTTTCTTTTGTAGCTTTCTCTGTCAGCAGAAATCTCTGGTGTGACTTGCTTTTTCTCTCTCTTGTGAAAATCTCAATCGACAAGCCGCCACTGATGTTTGAAGAGCGGGACTTTCTCTTTTCAGTGGCACTCTCAACTGAAGATAAGCTATTTTCCTAGATAGGTCTCTGCAACAAAGGTGGACAAAGGTGATGAGCTATTTTTTGCCATCCCCCCCCCCCCCCCCCCCCAATGCAAGTTTCAACTATTATTGCTTCCTGTAGGAAATTACAGTTACAGCCTCCTCCATAGCGTCTTTCATCATTTCACATATGTGGATTGTAGAAACGAAGGGAATCTTCCTACAAAGGAGTTGATTGTTGGTTTGCTTGCAAAATGACTTGAAAAAAGCTACTATAGAGGCAAGACTGGGTGTATCTTTGAATGGAATCCCAATAGTCGACCTACATGCCCTTCTCTGTCGGTTTCTTCCCTGCTGCCGGAAATCTCCATGCCGGTCCTTCTCTATGTTTTCTTTATCACCAAAACTCTCTCTGCAAACTTCTTCTTTGTAGAAACTCTCCTGTCCAGCAACAACAGGGGCAACTAGTTCTCTCCCTATAAGTTGAATTTATTTCTCGCCTATTTTTTAATGTTTCCTTTTATCTTTAAATGATTATTATGAATTGACTAATTGGAGATATGAGGTGTCATACCTTTCATTGTTTGTTATCTCCTTTTTATTTTTTTTCCTATTCTAGGATTCATATAAGGATAAATTATAACTTCTCGTAATATCAATAACATAATTCCACATTATTTTGAACACTAACACCGAAATTTTCAATTTTATACATATACTACATTTCATATGCAAGAAACCATGTATTAAACTATTTAAAAGTTAAAAAGTGGTATCTTTGATGTGATATAAACGATTTGAGTGATATAAATATAAAAAACAAAGTTTAGCCGTTAGATATGTAATTACATATGAATTAGGTGGTATGTATGTAAATGCCCAATATATATTTTGTGCATCAGAAGTAAACGAGAAGGCGCCAACAAACCTTTTCCAAAGCGCTTGCAAGCATTCTATTCTCTCAAGTTTCCTTATGCCCCGGCAGTCAATAATGATAAAAAAAATGCAATAAAGAACTACGAAAAATCATACCTTCAAAGACCTTTGACCATTTGAAATCTCATAGATCAGCTTTACAGCATCATCAAATGACAGACCGACACTCGATGCATATTTTTCCAGTAAAAACTTGAACTCTTCATTGCTCTTAGCATCTTCTCCAGGAGCGTTAGATTCAAAAGTTTCCTTCAGTGAAGTGGAAGTTGAGTGAATTGAAAGGTAGATCAAACGAGGAACAAGAGATTTACGTGCAATGACCTTCCTCACTAAGCCGTCGTTCTCACAAGCTTGATGCTTAAACTGGAGATAAATATAAGATCAAAGAGCATAAATTAACAAAAACTACATGTAATGAACAAAACTCAATCCATATTTATCAATGCAAAATCTGAAAGTTAGAACATGGCACTCTCCAACATTTCTTCTTTTGTTCTGCCAATATTTCCTGCACAAGCGCATTGTCATCCTACTCTAAGGCGTCCTTTGTTAACCTCACAACAATGACGGAACCAGTTGATATTTTTAACAAGTAAAAAATAGGCGCTGCTGTCCCCATTGTTTCCCTTTTTCTACCACTCTAAATAATGCATCCTTGGTTAACCTCAGAATGATGACTAAACCAATTTATATTTCTAACAAGAAAAAAGTAGGCGCTGCTGCCACCATTGTTTCTCTTTTGCAGCCACTCGAATCTGTCACTTCTACCAGCATAACGTTAACTATTTGTAAGTGAAAATATTCTTTATAATTTGAAATGTTGGTCCAATCTGACTGGTGATTGAGTTCGTTTAAAAAAAATAATCTGAAATATTTAAATATTTGCGTATATATACCTACAGTTGGAATAAGCAATGAGAGCAAGATTCAAATTCACTGTATTTTTAGCATCATGGTGTCAACAGCCATATTGTCGCTTATTATGCACCATCAGAGAAAATATAATACAAGCATAAACCAACAAGAGCTGCGTTCGGCATTGTTCTTTTCATTTAGCTGTACTGTGCTGCATAAAATTGCGGTGTCATGCCACTTAAAACTGTAGTGGATAACTATTTCCAAAAATTAAATAAAGGTCGTTGCCCATGGTCATGAAAGTATGTAGTTGCTATGTAAAAAGAATAAAAAAATAAATAAATTGAGGATGAAATTAGTGTTACTAGAATCAATATAGTCACTATTTAAAATCTAGTAAATATTCTAATTAATATTGGTTACATAAAAAGATGTATGAGATTTAAAATGATGAATGAGAAAACATGAATACTATTGTGGATGAGGTTAGAACGAAATTAAATTATTATCCTGATTCTTTTAATAAAAACTTATTAAGTGATGAGATTGATAGGGACTTTTGAATTAGTTTTAATATAAGTGACTTGGTATGTTTTTATTTAAATAGACGACAATATGAGTATGAGAGTGATTAATTATATCCAACTTATTTTGAATTACTATATTATTATATCTTAATTTATCATTTGTATAACCATTCTTATTTTATGATTTGATCTTTAAATGTTAACATTTTACATCTTACTTTGAACAATTTATGACTTGCTATATTAGGATATTAATATGTTACATTTTAACCAATAACTAGGTTAGTATGTTAATATGTTACTTCATACTATATAGTTTGAATTAACTATAATACTTTTTATTTTACACAATTTGTTGATTTTGAAACATATGACTCAAGACATACATCTCATCACGAGGAAAATAAGTGCCCCATTACACATTTGCATAATTTTAAATTTTGTATGATACATACCAACAAAAGCTTTACTTTTACAAATCATATGCCAAAAAATCTATGAATGACTGTATCCTAATTGTATATAAACTCATCAATTGAATGCCCTAAAAATTTTTTGAATTCATAAACACCCTCACATATGTTTCAAAAATACTTTCCTTACACAGGATCATGTCCAATCCTTCCATTAAAATATGTAGTTGTATTGTATGAGTATACAATCATGATAAAATTAAGGGCAAACTAGATATCAAAACAAAATCAAATAAATAAATAAACTTGTTTGGGTATGCTTTAACCTAAAAATAGTATAAAATTTTCAACCTATCACAATAAGGACATTTGTTACAATTGATATATCGTTTATTGAAACAAATCTTAATTTGAATATCATCTTTAGAAACATGAAAACTGGAATGTAGTTACTTCAAGAAGCATTTTTTTAAATAAATTTCAAAACATTTTAATGATGTATTTGTCATGTAAATAAAAACTTATTTCAAGAAATAATAATAGCTTAATATTGAATGCTTTTAAAAATAACTATAAATCCTAGACAAGATCATCATTATGCCAATAGAAGTGGAGAAAATATGAAAAATATCTTCGGACAGATATATACAAGAAAAGTATCATCTATTGGAAAAGAATCTAAGGCTTCGTTTGAGATAAATTTTCATCTCCGTTGAGTTGAACAGAACGGCAAAAACATTATTCGATGATGTTTGTTATATTAACTGAAAAATGCATTTCATTTGAATTCCAAAATTGAATCTAATTTCCTTTGGCAAGTTACCACAGAAAAATAAATGTGTACGAATATCAAGTATTTCATAGAATATTATACTATTGTTAATATACTTCCAGAAAAATAAATTTCTCCTGAAACTTACAAAATAAAATGTTCATATTGAACTTCTTTAACACACAAACAATGGGATTATATAGTTTACTGATAAAATAGCATGGTAAATCAACTTTCTGTTGGGTTTAATAAAAGCCTTCATAAAGCTATCGAACATCAATTATATGCCAAACAAGCCATGAAGAATGCAGTGACAAAATAAAACTAGTTTCATCATTTATTTTATTTTCTTATTCTACAAATTGCCTCTCAAAATAGATACTAATACATACCAAGTTCTCTCGAGAGCATACTGATGCTCCTTCAAAAGGTTCTGTCAGACAAAAAAGGGAGAAGCAAGTCAAAACACCTCCAAGACGTAAATAGTAAGAAGCCTAGTGTAACATAATAAGAAAATAATTACCAAACAGTTCTAAAACTTCCATTAAAAAGCATGGTAAAAATATATAATAAAAAACTTGGTTATTGAATGAGTTAAAGAAGGTTGACTATTTCAATATTGACGAACTACCTGAAAGATAATTTACATGAGAACTAGGAGACCACCAAGGTCGAAGCTGAAGATCTTCATTAAATGTCAAGGAATTTAGTCTCTTATCACTTGACAGCTCTAACAATTGCATTCCAAAGTCCAATTTTTCAAGAATGCACTACAAATATTTTAAAAAAAATTGTTAATATTACACCAATAAGATGTTGTTACGACAATATGTCAAGGGAAAAGGAGCAGAAAGGAAAAAAATTATGTGAGGAGCTCCTAACACAAATGCTGTCAAGAATGATTTCTTGTTGTGTCAAGTGATATTGATTATCTATATCAAGTAATTTTATACTTAATTGTCAATCAAAAAAATAATGATGATATTTACAGTAGTTTTGAAGAAAAAAATAAAAAACTATGAATACATATACATAAAATATAAAAACATGAAAAAAATGCTAAATGCCATTTATCACAACAATAGACTAAACTTAACCACAATTGCGCAAAGAGCACCTGAACTTCTTTTCAAAAAGGATAGGGTGCTGGTGCCACTTTTTCCCCTCCATGCCACCAACAAAAAGCATAAAACCCACACCCCAATGCCAAGGAACCAGAAATTTAGGGGAAAAAACAACATGGTGGTTATTATTATTGTTCTAAATATAAAAAATAAAAAAATAAAAAAGCATGACTTTTCCATCATTCCACATTGAAGATAACCATGGTGCAAAGAAGCTCTACAACAAAATTTGAGGCGGTCCTAACCTTCGAGAATAATAAATATGTTACCTCAGCTTCTTCAAGGGTAGGCCTATTATACATCCCTAACATTATGTTGATCTCCGTATCTACTTCACAAGTTGAATCATGCGGACTTCAAAAAGAAAAAAATGGCACGGCATGAAATGAAATGGGTTCAAAACTACCCTAACCACAATGGAAATTGCTCAAATGATGCTCATTCCACAAAACCAACTTGATTGATTCATTCAAAATTTTAAATTCACATAAAAGAAGATTGACATTGTCCAAGGCATTGCATGACAAAAAGGAGTAAAAAAAATCTACCAAAAAAGTGAGCAAGCCTTGCTTTTTATGTGAAGTGGACGACACAGACGTGTTCAGAACATCGAAAATACCAAAAAGGAACACCAATATTGTCATATATGCTGCTTTTTTCCATTATGAACTCTTCATGAATTGACTTGAGTATATGCAAACTATACATATTAGATACAAAAGCTTTATAAGTTGATAATTTCTCATCAGCAATATAATCCTGGAAAGAATAATTTGTGAACTTTCCATGTCTTCTCAATTGAATTCCACCTTCCTTAGAACTTCAAAGATGTGTGAATTTTGGTTTGGTAGTGAACAATCCCATGGTTTCATATTATTTTTATCCTATTTAGTGAATTTCTCTCTTAGTATACACACGTAATTCCTTGTTGTCAATCTCAAGTGAGATGTTCTAAACTAGTGGAACTTGGGAGATAATGGTTAGAGGGAAGGAGAATAGGTTGTGATGATTCTAGATTTATGTTAAAAGAATAGCTTTCCTTGAGTACGTATAGACCTTGATGCAATTCAGAGTAGTGAATCACTTTCTTCAAATCCAACACCTGAATTTCACAAGAATTAAGAATTTAACAACACAGTTCAAGTCATGTGTAAGCTTGTTAATTGAAAGTAAGTTACAATCTACTTGAGGAACATATAGCATAAAAGAGAGCTGAATATATTTGAAACCATTCGCTTCTCCTTTTGCAAAAATCCTGAAGTGAAATCCATTGGCAAGTCTAACAAATTTGGAGTCGGTGAACTCTTGATAGTTTGTGGCAGCACGAACATCTCCATTCATGTGATTAGAAACACTTGAATCTATTATCCAAGGTGAAAACCTTCCATCATTAGCGAAATAGAAGTAGGAATTGATACATTGGCTTATCAATAAGTTGGTAGGCCGCTCAATTATGCTAAAAAAAGTTGCTTCAAAACCTCCAGTTATTCCTTTGTGAAGAGGCTAGGGTTGGTCGATCCCTTCAAACAAAGCATCAGCATGGGCCTTACTATCTTGGTCTTTCCTGCCTTGCTCGGGGTTCCAATTTGCATATTTGACATGTAGTTTCCAGCACTTGTTCTTTGTGTGATCAAACTCCTTGTAATGTTAACACAAGAAACAATTCTTCTTTGGCTTCGACTCGTGGGTGGGATTGTGTGTGATAAGGCAGAGCTTTCAGTGTTAGAAGACTCCACACTTCTTGCCATTATGAGCTATGTCCTACTTTCTTCTCTACTTGTGACTTCAGCAAAAGCTTCCCTAGCTGTAAGGAGGGGCTTCATTCCCATGATTATTTCTCTGACCTCATCAATGTTCTTATTCAGACCAAATAAGAGCTTGATCACCCTCTTCTTCTCTACTACTGTTTTATACAACATAGCAGCTTGAGAGCACTCCTATACATAAAGTATCATACATATATAACTATAACCAGTATTTAATAAGTGTGTTGAAATATTGAGTTAAATTTAACTCTTCTTATCGGAGCTCATGTAGTTTTGTCTCGATCTCAAACAACTTTATAGTGTTTTCCGTACTGAACAACTCTCACGAGTTGCTTCTTAAATTTTCTATGTTGACTTGTGATGCAAAAAAATTTTCTTCAATCTCTGTTACCATAGAATATGATCCTAAAACTTCCATGAATGATAGTTAAGATCAGCGAGCTCGGGAGCTATGTCATCTCCCTTGAGATGTTTCCCTTTTTCTTTTTCATAAATATACACAAACACAGGTTGAGACCATTGAAAGAAGTAATGACTATTTAGTTTATGATTTGTTATAAAATGAGAGGGTTACGGGGTTTTTTGGATAGCATTCTTGGTTTTTGATTTAGAACTAACCTCCAAAATAGAGATAGACATCATGTCGTACTTTGTTATAAGCCCTATGCACGTTTAATGCTTCATAAGGGGAAGAAGGAATTCTGGACTGCTTCTTGCTGTGATGCTAGGCCGCAGTTTGCTACAGGAAATTTGGGACAGTGCTCAGATTTCAGTTTGCACATATCCAAGAAGATGGCCCTGCAGGGAGAAGATCACTTGCGGGAGAAGACTCTTGCGAGAGAAGATCTCTGCAGCGAGCAGCCTGCAGGAAACCTGGCTGGAACTTGGAGACGGCCATGTAGGTTGAAGATACACTTCGTCTTGAAAGCTTGTAGGAAGGACCGCCAGAAAATCCTGCAGGGAGGACCGCTTGAAAAGACAAGTTTTCACTACCGGGAGAGGGAGAATTTTGCAGGGCTGCGCTAGCTGCTACCAAATCCTACGGCTGCTCTAGCTTCTGCTACCTGCGACTGATCTTAGAGTAGCTTGCAGATAGACAGCTGCAAGGAGAGGAGCCAGTGGAGGGCCGGCAAGGACTGGAGGCTGCAGGGAGAGGCTCTTGCAGAGGAAGGAGAGTTGGGGTTTATTTCCAGTCTTTGATACCATGAAGGAAGGAGGAGAAAACATCTTCTCTTTTTTTTAAGCATCAAATTACAACTCTTCTTCTTATATAATACATTAGGGTGAGGGCAAACTTAATTACAACAATTACAACTAACCAAATATAAAACAAGTCAACAAAGAAAGAGATATAACCCTTCTTTGAGGATAAAAGAGAATTAAATTAAAATAGGAAACTCAAAACTCACACTAGCTATCATCCTCTCTCTAAATAAAGAGCGTAAAATCCTTCTCTCTACACACAAATGCTTGCATGGATGCACATGCACCCTATATATAATAAAAGAAAAAAAAAATTTGCAAGCCAAAAAGGGTGAAGGAAATAAGAGATAAGAAAAAAAAAAAAAAGAAACAAAAAGGGAAAAAAAATAGTGTGTACTCCTTGCCACAAAAATCCTATTGCCTTGTCCTCAACCTTTCGAATGAAGGTTTAAAAAATGCAGCTCAAAAAACTCACAAAATCTTGTTTGGAATGCATTTAGCGTGACAGTCAAAACTTTTGTGCGTATTTGCTAGCGCAATAAAAGAAAAATGTTGTAATGTTTGCGATGTAGCAGCTAAACCAATGCACGTTTAATGCTTCATAAGGGGAAGAAGGAATGTTGTAATGTTTGCGATGTAGCAGCTAAACCTAATAGAGCTGTTCATAACATGGTCCAAAACTTCAAATATACTTATTGAGTCGTGTTGCTCTAACACGGTAAAGAAATCCCTATCATATGTTTCATGCAGGTATCTTATGCCATCTTTCTTGACGTGATGGATTTAAAGACAATGTTTGTGATGTCTTACAGCACAAAACATGTGTTTTCTTTTTAGCATGGTAGGAATGCTTAGTATTCCTGTAGACGCCCCCATGCAATGGAGACAGGAAGGTTACTAAAATTTTCAATGAAGGAGCCAACATAGCATCCAAGAATAACATAAATTTTGCTGGATTTCTATAAATATTACTTGAATAGCTGAAAAAATAAAGTGCAAAATATAAAATATAAAAATGAAAATCAACAATCTAAATGCAATGTCTGTCGCTATGCAAGGAACATAAATAAATCCACAACGGACTTGATAACTCACCAACGAGCATATATACAACATTTCAATGAATGCTTGAACTACATTACAAGTTGATTCGAATGAATTGAAAAGAGCCAAGAAAGAGTCCGTATGGGACTCCTAGTGAATCTGAAAACTTGTTTATGGACATGAACTTCTCATTGAACACTCAGAATTTAGCAAATAATGGAATGAATGTAAGCAAGTTAGACTCTTTAAACACAGAACGAAAATCTAGATCAACCCCATTTGTCATCAGATCTGTACATGCAAGCAAGCAAAAGACAACCTTGTAAAAATTCAAAACAAAACTTGCACATATTCTAATGACAAAATATCCAAGCAAATAATTAAATTTGAATGATTATCATGTCTAGCACATTCTTTTAGAAGCATACATAACCCAAAAACACGCTCAATTACATGCAAATGCTATATATTCTGTAAACTGAACATAAAGTTTATAAAAATAAATATATCCATATGTGCTCTGACAAATATATTAAGCGTCTAAACATAATGACTGTGAATACTATGCAAACCAAAGGAAATATGAATTCAAGCTTTCCTAGCTATGAGAACTATGCGACTACTTCAAAGATGCATTTCTTTTACAAAAATTGCAAAGTTTTTTTTTTTTCAATTAAAACGAGAGTATTAGCATATTCAATGATATTTTCGAACATGCCACAAATTCAATCCTCCACATAACAAGCATTTGAGTTATCAAAACTTGCAAAAGAGCGTGATACATAAATTCATATTTTTTGCCTAATACAACTAACCCCTCCTTACAGAATATGAATCAAACGATAAAGATCTTGAACTAAAATTAAAATATCGGATTATCATGATCTATTTATTAGAATGATCTATTTATTAGAATAGTAGAATAGCGAACTAGGACTATATATGTATTACAATATACAATACAAAGAAAATAAATAAGAAAAAAATAGAAAATAAAAGAAGGAGGATTTTCAATGCAATATATAAAAACATATATCTCAACGGCACATGTGTTAACCACTTTATGTTTTGGGTGTTTACAAACCTTAAAGTTTTCTTTTATTTTCCATTTGCAAAAAGCCATAAATGGATTTTTATGAAGAAAATTCACTTAAAAATGAAGCACTTTATATGATTACACTATCAGTAAAGATAAAATTGACATGGTCTGCAGAGCAGTGATTTCAATATAAATTCAACCTATATAATCATGGACTCGGTCTTATACAAGCAAAAGTTAATAAAATCTAAAATAATAAAATAAAATCAAGCAAATACCCCGATGATACTCTTGCTGATCGGAGAGTCTCAAACGGAGGGGTTTTCTATTTTCAAAATGTCTAAAATACTAATATAACTCATGTTGAATACAAATCAATAAAAAATTACAAACTATCTCAAAATAGATTATTAGAATGTAAAAATTTTCATGAGTAATTTACTACTTTAAAATGAACAAAAAAAATCATCCGCCCTCCACAATAGTTTATTAAAAGCAATAAATTTAAGATTAATCTAAGTTTATAAAGAATCAATATTGTATTATGCATACTTTTATGGTCATTCTTGAATAATATCACATTAGTAAGACCGTGACATGTGGCATCTCATTATATGATTTTGCAATAAAATAGTACTAGACGAAAAAAAAGTAGATATTGAGCTCATGGCCAAAAACAAGATATCCCCTAATGGCTAAGCCTTCATTAAATTGTGAATCATAGAGTGCACCTCAAAATACACAAAACGTTATCAACTAAGGCCCACTTATAATTGTCCTCTTGAAGAAACATTCAACCAAGTTTTATATCTCCTTCATGAGCAACGCAACCCATAGCTACTAAAAAGATTACTTTGATCAAATCAAGTTGGCCATCTCTTTTTAGTGAGTAGACTAGATCCCATGATAATTGGGGACAACGAAACAATGGGATCCCTTCACCATCTGCTCAAAGCTAAAGTGATAAAGTTCATCCATCTAAAATTAAACTTGCTAAAACTACATGCTAGATATACATACTAACCTTAATCAACAATTTTCTTCAGTCAATGGAGATATAATTAACTATAAGAGCTTGCGTTTACAAGAGACCTAGAACTAGATCATGAAGTCCTCATAAATGAGAGAATATTTTGAATAGTGTCTTATCTAAGAATCAAATATCCCTTCTAAAATTTTGACATGGAAGACAGATAAAAACACACTTGAGTCGGACGCGAACTTACAAAGCCGATACTTTTTTACTTTACAAAATTGTAGATTAACTAAGCCTTTAATTCCTTTCAGATGCTTTTCATTGAAAACAAGAAGGCATCCATTGCCTTCCAGATTTTCTCTTTGGACAATACCTGCTTTCCTAGTTTACAATCAGTTCCTATTTTCCTTCTTGGATCAGTGTCATTGCCTGCCTTAACTTTCCCACATCTTCAAAGACAATCTAGCTGCAATTATTCATGTAGTAAATTTAAAATTTCAACGATGGCCATTAAAAAACACTTGCACATGTACAATACAATATTTTGGCTTACTTATTTTTTGCTAATGTTATATAAATACTAACAATATTTTCACAGAAGATTCCATTACTATAAAAAATAGTAGATATTTTAGCAAGAATGATAATAGCGTTAGTGAGAGGAAAAAGATGAGGAAGATAAAAAGTGTGATATCAATCACTCAAGCAAGCAGAATTGTAGTATGATAATTAGTTTGCAGGGAAAACTGGTACTAAGAAGGCAAAGATGATAGACAAACAAAAAAACAGAAATATAGGCTATTTGTTATTTAGCTAGGGCATTCGCGTTGTGAAAGTTTAGATGTAAGCCAACAATACAAACACTATGGGCATCAAAGCAAAAAAAAAGAAATGTTAAGTAAAAGAAACTATGAAATCTCCAAAGGAAGTAAAAAATGCTGGAGGCAAAAAATAGGAAAAGAATGCACAATACTTGGAATCAGATCAAAAAATGATTTTACATATCATTTCATCCTCAAACAATAAATACTTAAAAATAAATTGATTCAACAAGAAAAAAATTAAATATTTATTATTAAGCTTTTCTTTTCTTTTTAATTCTATTTTGATGTGGGTTTCCGGTATTCATTAAAAAAGCAAATGCACTTTAAATTTAAGAGCACTGTCACACTTGTATCAAAATGTGGTTAGAGCTGGAACAATCAGTGGTCATCAGCATCAATAACACAAACACCATTACATCTAAGCAATTATTTCCCGGGAGATAAATGAATCAAGTCGTATATTTCATAACTTTAAAGTTAAATTATAATCCAAAACACAATATTGAAGACGAAGTGCAAAATATAGCACAACATTAAGGTTAAACATCAACTAACATAACGGAAAAATCATAAAATGATAGAGCCAAAACCATGTAATGCAAGTTAGAATTCAATATATGAGAAACAAAATGCTGCTTTTTATGGAGGAAACACTATAATCTGACATGCATGCATAAAAATCATTACATAGAAAAAGAGTTACACAATTGAATCACACTAATGGACGTGGAAAAATATAAGACTAAGAATTCAGCTATCATGACGCTTTCAATTTCCAAATGAACAAAATTCAGTAAACCAGAGATTTTACAACCGATGAAGTTTTCATAATAAATCCCATCAATGACAGAGCAGCAATAGTCTAAATTATGCCAATGGAATCAAGTTATCATAATAGGTCACCTGAATTTTAAAATGAGCAGGAAGCAAATTCAATTTTTCAGTTGATTTTTGCTTTATGAAGAATGAACTGTGACCATGATAATCTAGAAAATTGGGTACTGAATTAAGGAAACAATTTTTGTTACCATTCAATTTCACAATGCAATAAGCATAAAATTTAAATAGAGAATAACTGGGACATAGAAATTGAAAGGGATTATTACAGTGATGATACAGCATCATACTTTGGAGTAATTACGATGGCGATAAGCCAAAAAAGTTAGATCAGCAGCTTCTCTTAAATAATCATCCATAAACTTGAGATAATCTTTTAGAAGAGCAGAGGTTTCTGAACAAAGGGGTGACACCAACAACTGCGGTACAATATGGTGGGATACAGTTTCAAATAAGATGTTCTTTATATCCAGTGTACCGTACCTGAACAAGAAAACAAAAATAACATAGCGGCATTTCAAGTGCTGATGCAGCTATATAACTTGCTAGAAAGCTATACAAAAGATAAAATCAGCAGAGCCACTATTTGATTTTCTGAGAATTTTACCATTCATATGCCAATGGAAGTGCATTAACGTACGAATATAGATGCACCAAAGAAAATTTATATTGCCAAACATATCTGCACAACAAATGAAGAAGGCACACGCTAATTATTAGGTAGCTCCAAAGAGAATGATTTCATAAACAAGAATGTGGCTCTAGTTCTATTACAAATATAGATGAGCAAGATTGTAATAACATTTTACAGTATTTAAAGGACAATAGAGACAAGATCCATAGCATAATAAGCAGTTCGTTGAGGCAAAAATTGAAAGATAAATATTCAAGTTTTTCCTAAAATGTTACTAAAATCAAAAAGACAAAACAGTTAGTAGGTCATCATTAAAACTAGTAATGAACCAAAACTGAAAAGACTACTACAACAGCTTCATGCCATCATTTTGCATCTCCTGTAATAATAGCTTTGAAATTTAATGCAGGCCATGTTAGAATTTTTGAATGTAAAACCATAAATCCCAAAAAAAAAAAAAGTTTTAAAAAAACTATCTTCTAGGGAAATTTTGACAATCATTGAATTAAAAAATTTAAAAATGGCCACATATAGCCTTAAAAAAAAAACCAGCAATATTTAAATATAAAACTTCAAAAGGTTCCCCTGTTTTGTACGAGGGCTTGCATTATAACCTGCAAAAACATTATTGAATTTAGAATAGTATAAAGAAAATTTAAACATAGATGTTAAAATATATAACAATAATTCTATTTTGCAAAGAGAATTTGTAGGTACAACGCATTTTAATTAGGTAGCTATGTATAATACTTTTCAAGTATCGGTCATTAATTTGTGGCATTAGTTGAGCATTAAGGTAAATGAAACGATACGCTCCACTTTGATATGATTTCTAAATAAAGATGGGGCCCACCTACTAAGCTTTAATTTTGTTACCGATTCTTTGATGGGGAATAATAGATCTTCTAAACATTAAAATAGATTCTCCTTGGAATAGTAGATCTTCTCAAAATTAAAATGTGTTACCGATTCTTTGATGGGTAATAAAGGATCTTCTCAGCATTAAAATATATACTTCACTCATTTCTAAAACAAAATTCAAATTCCTACATCTGATAATGCTATAAAATATTTTAATTCCATCCCTACTCCTTATCTTTCAAAATAGGATATTATTCATATAAGTTATAGTGTGGATACTCCTCAACAACATGGAGTCACTGAAAGGAACAATAGACATATTTGAGGTGGTGTGCCACTTAAATCATTAGTTAGATGTCAAGTAGAGTCCTAAAACTTCAAAATCCACATAATATTCTCACAAAATCCTACCGATATATAGCTCTTTTTCTTTCTGACTTATCAATTATGATTTTTTGTTATTTTGCCTTTGTTCACATCCATGAACACCACATTAAACTTGATCCCAAATCTTTCAAATGCAACTTTCACAGTTACTCTAATAAAAAAGAATGCAAATTTCACTCTCCAACCACTAGGAAAATATACAATTTCATGGATATCACCCTTTTATAGAATCAATCTTATTTTCCCAAATATGAAATTGGGTGATGGGGGTGAAGCCAAGAGAATATCATATTTGGAATTTTTTTCAAGGTATTATAGGCATTTTTCTTTCAACAAAAAAATAAAAGTGAAAGATTTGTTGTATCAAACAAAACTGCATCTGCCACTACAAGGAATCATCAAAAAACTTGAAATGATGACACGAAAAAATAGGAGTATTGGATCGAACAGCTATAGGTTTGATCCATCATTTACTTACCTCATCTTCTACATAATGAATGAGAAAATATGATAGAACTCATGGCAGCACTGACAATGATGCATGAAAAACCTTTAGCATCAATAAGATTTTTTTAGATAAAGAGATTACTCAACATAAAAATGATGGAAGAGTTGAACACTTGAATCATTTCAACGTTGTAACTAGTTAGTTGTGTTTTGCAGGTATCAAATTCAATGATAAGGTTAGAGAACTATTAATTCTACCTTCATTATCGGACAGTCGGTATGGATTAGTCGTGGCAGTAACTCTTCAGGTAATATAAAGTTGAATTTTGAAGAAAAAAGGGAGTTAAGGATGAATGATGAAGTTTGCAAGAAGGCAGCGAGCGGTGAATATTCAAGTTTTGTGTTAAATGTTGAGAATAGAAGATAGAATACAGACAGGAATGCAGGAAGAGACAGATTCAAGGACAGGAGAAGAATGTTTAGATCAGGAAAAGGAAATGACATATGTGAATGCTAGAACTGCAGAAGGAAAAGTCATTTCAAGAAGGATCGCAAAGCTCAAAGGAAGGTTGGTGGGGGAGACCAAGTCAAAAATCTCTCTACAAATATCTTCACAGGTGAAATCCAAGATTACCCCCTTATCTTATCCCTAGTCAGTATTACATCTTAGATAATAGATTCAGGAGTCCCTTTTCATGCATGTCCCAACAAAGAGATTTTTAAAAACTATACTCAAAGTGGGTTAGAAAATGTATATTTGGGAGAATACAAGATCTACAATATCATAGAAAAGAGTAATGTTAATATCAAGTGATCAAATATAACAGTCTAAAAGCTTAGTGGAGTTAGACATATTCCAATTTAGAAGAGAAATATGATCTCAGTGAGCTAGTTGGCAAAGTCATGGTATATGACTACTTTTAAAGATTATTCGTAAAAGGCGACCAGGGGGCAATGATGATGGTTTGAGAACATTGAAAGCACCCTTTACATGATCAACGAGAAGACATAATTCATTACTATGAATGGAACCAATGTTGATGCAGGTCTTTGACACTATAGGCTAGGCAATATGAGAGAGAAATGTGTACAGTCTCTACTTTCAAAGGACAAAATTTAGGTTATAAAAATTTTGAATTAAGAATTTGGTGAAGATTTTTTATATGGAATGCAGAAGAAAATTTCTCTCCCATGGTGGGTCAATGGAGAAGCCAAAGAAGTTGAAGCTGGTATATACTGACGTGTGGGGTCCTATTCCAGTTCAATCCATTAGAAATTCCTACTAGCTTGTCACTTTCATTGACGATTACACCAGAAAGGTATGAGTTTAGTTCTTACAATATAAATCTTATGTATTTGAAGTGTTTAAAAAGTGAAAGAGTATGATAGAAAATGAGACAAACTTCAAGCTAAAGTAACTCAGATCAGATAATGGGAGCGAGTACCATGATGAGATGTTCATGTAAAATTGTGATTCAAAGGGGATCAGACATGAGTTCACTGTTCCAAGAACACTATACTAGAATGGTGCAGTGAAGCACGTGAATTGAACCATTATAGAGCGTATCAGGAGTATGCGGTTGCATTTAGACATGCCAAGACAATTCCGGGCAAAAGCAGTGAGCACTGTTGTTTATCTGATCAATCGTGGTCCATCAGTACAACCGAAGAAATTCTTAAATGAAGAATCCTAGAGTAAAGAAGTAAATGTATCCCACCTAAAAGTATTTGGTTGTTCTGCACATGTTCATGTTGATGTAGGGTTGAGGGATAAACTTGATTCGAAATCAATCAGGTACATTTTTATTGGGTATAACTAAAATGAATTCGAGTAAGAATTCTGAAATTATTAGAATCAGAATTTTATCAGAAGCTGGGATGTCACTTTCTATGAAATGAAGATGTACAATTGCCCGCCAATTACTTCTAAAGAGTCCGTATATACTGAGATGAAACATATTGGTGATCAGGAGCATGGAGAAAGGAGAAGCACCTAATCAGATAAAACACAGTAAGTTCTACAGTCACTTGTCACTAAAGATAGGAGGTCCGACAAAATTACACAACCAATATAAAAGTATTCACCTTCATTATATTATTTATTACTAACTGATAGAAATGAACCATGGTGTTATGAAAATTACACTCAAGTTGAAAATTCAAAGGAGCAGAAGTTTATCATGGATGAAAAGATGCAGTCAGTGAGATTGAATTGGACATGCAATTTGATGGTATTATCAAATGCAAAAGAGCACTACACAACAAGTGGATCTACGGACTAAAATGGGAGTCGCATATTAGCAGATGCTACAAGGCAAGATTTCTTGTGAAGGGGTTTCAACAAAGGAAATGAGTAGACTATAGTGAGATCTTTTCTCGTATAATAAAAATGACAACTATCAGAGTTATATTTAGCTTAATAGCAGAGGAAAGTCTGCATCTTGAGCTGACAGACTTCTTACATGGAGATCTACAAAAGAAAGCGTATATGGTGTAACTGTGGGTTATGGATTTCCAGAGAAAGAAGATTTAGTCTGCAAGTTGAAGAAGAGTCTCTATGGCTTGAAACAGACCCCAAGACAATGGTACAAAAGGTTTGAAATGTTCATGTCAAACAGTGGATATATGAAGTGTCAGATAGACCACTGCTGCTTCATTAAAAACTGAAAATATTTATATCTTCCTATTTTTTGTATGTGGACGAACTTCTGATTATAAGGGCAAATATATAAAAAATCAGAAACTTCAAAGAATCATCAAGAGAGTTTGAGATGAAAGATTTAATTCCAACCAAGAATAATTTCGGGATAAGAATCAACAGGGACAAAATTAAAGGTACACTGAAGTTATCTAAGGCAGAATATGTTGAGAAGATCTTACAAATGTTCAATATGAAGAGGCAAAACTAATTTGCAACCCCCTTAAATAGTCACTATAAGCTATCTAAAAACTATCATCGAAATCCAAAATAGAGCAAGCACAAATAGGGAGAACTTGGTATCATTTAACAGTTGAAAGTCTGATGTATGCTATAATATGTATGAGATCAGATATTGCACATGTAGTGGGAGTAGTCAGGAAGTACATGGGCAATCCAATCAAGCATCATTGGAAGGCGCTAAATTGAAATCTCATATATTTGAGAGAAATGATCAACATGACATTTCATTTTGGAAGTGCAAAAATTGATCTACAAGGCTATAGGTTCAGATATGGTAGTAGATATAGATGAACAAGAAGTATAATATGGCATGCCATCACTTTAGGGAACACAGTGGTGAGTTGATTTTCGAGATTGCAAAAGATTGTAACACTTTCAACTACAGAAATCGAATACATTGCTATCACAAAAGATAACAAAGAAATGATTTGGTTGTTGAGCTTTATGGCAGAACAAGGTAAGGTGCAGAGGGTTTGAAATCTTCATAATGACAGTATGGTGTTAATCATATGACTAAGAGTGTCAATTTTAATGTTAGGACAAAGCATATTTAGCCGAGACATCACTTTCATCCGTTCTCTCATAAAAAATGGGTCGTTATTCTTGGAGAAGATACATTGCTTAAAATCATGTAAATATTTTTACTAAGATGGCGTTGAAAATTGAAATAATGCTTGGCTTCAGTTTGAGATCAAGAAGCTTGAAACTATAGCTGAGTCATACAACAATACAAAACTATGAGGATGGCGCAGATCTTAAGAAGAAGCGTTGAGGTGCAATCGGTCTCCAAATGAGAGATTGTTGAGTGTGGAGCCTGTTTGCATAGCAGTCACAACCAATAGGAAGCCAGCAGTAGCACCAGTGCCTAAGGGCTTAAGGAGATGCTTAAGCGGCACCTCGGTGCCAAGGTCATAGTTGTTCCCACTTGCCCAATGGGTCCCTAAGCACCTAGATCCAATGAGGGTGGCGCCCAGGTTTCCACTTTGAGCATCAATGGGCAATCCATTCAAGCATCATTGGGAAACGATGAAGTGAATTCTTAGAGATTTGAGAGAAATAGTTAACATGATACTTTATTTTGGAAGTGCAAGAATTGATCTATAAGGCTATATAGATTCAGATCTGGTAGTAGATATAGATGGTACAAGAAGTATAACATGGTATGTCATCACATTAGGGAACACAATGGTTAGTTTATTTTCCAGATTACAGAAGATTGTAACACTTTCAATTGTGGAAGTTGAATGCATTGCTATTACTAGCAAAGAGATGATTTGATTGTTGAGTTTTATGGAAGAACAAGATAAGGAGCAAAGGATTTGAAAGCTTCATAGTGAAAGTATGAGTGTTATTCATATGGCTAAGATTTTTATTTTTTATGTTAGGGTAAAACATATTCAGCTAAGATATCACTTTATTCATTCTCTTATAAAAAAAGACAGTTATTCTTAAAAAGATACATAGCTTAAAACCGTGCAAATATCTTTACTAATGTTGTGTTGAAAAAATAAAATTATATTTGGCTTCAGTTGGAGATCAGGAAGATTGTGACTGTAGGTGAGTTATACTACGGTACAAAACTATGAGGATGGTGCAGATCTTAAGAAGAAGCGATGGATGTAATCAGTTTTCAAGTGGGAAATTGTTGAGTGCGAAGCTTGTTATCTTAGCAATCGCAACCTACAGGAGATCAGCAGCAGCACCAATACCTAAGGGCCTAGGGAGGTGCTTAGGTTGACCACAGGGCACCTAGGCGCTAAGGTCTGAGCTCCCAAGAACCTGGATCTAGTGAAGATGGCGCCCAAGTGCCACTTTCAGTGCTCCCAAACTTGGATCTAGAGAGGCCAACGCCCAGACACCGATTCCGAGGTCAGACAACCCCGGATTCGTGACTTCAACCCAAGCGAACAAAAAGGTCATGCCTAAGAGAGGCACTTTGGTGTCAGAAGCAGTTTGTACGTAACTAGACATTTAAGCCTTTATTTCACGAAGAATTATGACTCTCGCATAGCGGCCTTGTAAGGTTTTCTCTCAACGACACATAGAAATTATTGAAAGTTTCAGTGGAGTAGATTTGTCAATAATCCAAGTGGTGTAATTTTTGTACATTCTCTTTCATAGTGAAATTTGTGTTGTGTGACTACGACATTTTTTCCTGTTCTTAGGGCTTTTCACATTAAATCTTAATGTATTTCACGATGCGATTTTGATTTTTAATCAGTCAAAACCCAAGCTTTTCATCCCAACAGTAAGTCAGAACATGAATAATTCAAAAGATCTGAAAAATCCTTAGATATTTGAAGATGACCCCTGGATAAGATTTGCTATTCAAAAGATCTGAAAAATCATGAGATTGAGCTATACACATATGCTATTAGATAGGAGAGGTAATTAAAATCTCAATCAGAGAGTATGCTATCAAAATGCCCAAAAATATTAATGCAAATAATTTTTGTCATAAATATAGATAAAAAATGAAATGTTAAGGATATTACAAAACATAAAAATATTCAAATAAAATCATCACTTCAAACTCATAATAACAATTCATAAACCCTCCTAAATAATTTGTCAAAATAAAAAAAAAACTAATATCATATCAGATGAACATATATGATCACCCAAAAACTTTTTGCCAACAAAAATATGGCACTTGTCCTCTTACCGTGTATTCTTACTGTCAAATAGCACCACTAAAGAAAATGCCTATGATTGAGTCTCTTTGACTAGGTGATTCATTGAAAAATAACTCTATTTAATAACAATCATGACAAATGGCACCAAATTCCCCAATGGTCTAAAACTCCTAAGTGGTAAAATATAGTGCAATTAAAAGGGCACAACACCCTCAACTAGTTAAAGTTGACTTCAAATCGTCTATTCAGAAAAACTCTTCACCCAGGTTTACTAGTCACCTTGAATGATATAAACCATAGTTGCTAACATTAATCTTTTAATAAGGTTGCGTTAACTATCTCATCTAGTAGTGACCAAGATAATCAGAGAGTACAAAAGCATATATCTTGATTAATGAAATATTGGGTTGTATATAGAAATCCGACAGTAAAAGCTATGCCAATTGTCTAAGACTCGAGGGCAGAATATCGAGCTATACACGCCACTCCTATTCTAGAGGTACCCTGGCTGTACGTGAGCATGGATTTCGTGATGGGCTTACCCCAGACACAATCGAGTAATGATTCTATTATGGTACTGGTAATCTGTCTTCATAGTATATCAAAGAGCATTACCGGGATGCGAAATTATTCAGCCACGTTTATACCTTATGGGATATTAAGTACGAAACTTTAGTTCAATTCAATAGCTGCCCTCAAACAAATGGGTAGTCAAACGATTTAAACCACAGTTTGGAAAGCTTCATAGATATCTTGTGAAAAAAAATATCATGTAGTAGAAATTGGTTCTCCCTCAAGTTGAGTTAGATTATAATCGTTCTGCTAGTCAGCTTACATCCCAATTAAGATTGTGTATGGGCGAAACCCATTAAATCTATGGAATTAGTCCCGATACTAGCATCTATTGAGCCTAGCACTGATACAAAAGTTTGGGTCATGGATATTCAAAACATACATAAGCAGGGCAGGTAGAAAATTACACCAAGTCCAAAAAGGGGACATGGTATAGATCGAACTAAATGAGCAATTTCCTACAGGTCGTTTAGGAAACTCAAACCTAAAGTTGATGGCCTACTGAAGATTGCTAAGAAAATTAATAAAAATGTCTACAAGCATGACTTACTGAGAGATTATAATATTTCTGCTACTTTTAATATTGCTGACTTGCCATTGTATTATGAGGACCTAGGTGTTTTTGAAGACGAGAGAAAAACCTCTACTACCCGAGGAGAGTGACATGGCATGCGGTAGTTCTTCACGGTACCTCATGCCATGACTTACGGCTCCCCCGACTACAAGAATAATGGGTCAAGAGTTTCTTTTTTTATTTATTCTATTTTCAACTAATTTCTTTTATTTCTTTCTTTAATGATCTTTTTTTTCTATTTTCAAATTAGGTTATTCCCTATTATGGAGCTTTTATATATTTTATACTTGGTTGTTTAAGAATTCAATCTTCTGATTTTATATAGTTTGAAAGATTTTATTTTGATTTCTGCTCTACAGAATATTGTAGCATCTCAGGTTAGGTTTGACTACAATTTTTAGAGTAGTCAGCTCATAGCCCACTTGATAATGTGTATGAGGGGAGCCCCTTACACCATTGGAATTGGAATTAGTCCTCATACAACAATCTATTGAGCCTAGCACTAATGCAAAAGTTTGGGTCAAGGATATTCAAACCCTACATAAGCAGAGTTGAAAGAAAATAGCAACCAGTTCAGGAAGGTGACATGGTATAGATCCAACTAAATGAGTAATTTCCAACAGGATATTTAAGAAACTCAAGCTTAGAGCTGATGACACACTCAAAATTGCTAAGAAGTTTAATAAAAATGTCTACAAGATTGAATTACTCGGAGATAATAATATTTATGCTACTTCTAATATTGTTGACTTGTCATTGTACCATGAGGAGCTTGGTGTTTGTGAAGATGAGAGCAAAGCCTCTCCCACCTGAGGACAATGACATGGCATTCGGGAGTTCTTTGTGGTACCTCATACCATGACTTCGGCTCCCACGATTGCGAGAATAACATGTCAAGAGTTTCCTTTTTTATTTATTCTATTTTCAACAATTTTTTTTATTTCTTTCTTTATTGATTCTTTCCTTTTTTTCCTATTCTCTAATTAGGTTACTCCCTATTAGGGAGGTTTTATACATTTTATATTTGGCTGTTTAAGACTTCAATCTTCTGATTTTATGAATTTTGAGAGATTTTTCTTTGATTTCTACTCTACAAAGCATTGTAGCATCTTCCTTTGGCAAGTGGCGTGTGGATGTTCTTCGCCGCTACCTCGCCATTTCACCATTTAACCTCTGCCATCAGCTCAGACAACTACCAAAGTCTTTTGATTTGCTGTCCAACAGCATATATTGCCTCCTCTCCACTTCCAAGCATTGTCAACCAAGCATATTCTCATCCCCTCGATACTCCACAAACACATCCTCATTAGCTCTGCTTTCTAAACACCTTCTAGAAGCTCTAGAATCAAGTCACAAGAGCTTTTGATAACTCTACTTTTTAGTGAACCAAATACCTTGCTAACTGAAAGCTAGGGCAATAATAAAAGTTTGTGAGAAGATAGTTTCCTTAAACTCCATATATATACATGTGTATAAGTGCAAGCAAATCAATGTTACAAAAAAGATGATGCTCTGGATATTAAAGTCATTTTGCGAGAATATTAAATAGATTTGTGTAAATATGAGCACCAATATCAAATGTTGCACGAGGATTCTTGTGAAAAATATGTGTAAAATTTACTTAGGAAAATTTGCTAGTTATTTTTATTCACGTGGAATAAATATATACAGGGATTTTAATCCCTCCTAATTTACAAACTAACAAAAAATATCCAAACCAGAATCAGAAAAAAAAAACTCTGAATAAAAATAAAGAAACATAGATAGGTAAGGAACAAACACAAAACAAGAGGTTTTTAAATTGGTCTCCAATCAAATCTCTCATAAGATCTTGGATAGTGGGACAGTCCATATTAGAAAAATCATATGAAACTTCTTAGGTTTCTACACTTCCCCCTCAAGCTAAGTCGTAGGTGTTGTAGAAACCAATCTTGCTATTGAACTTTGAGAAGGTTCTTAAAGGAAGAGCTTTGGTGAAGACATCAATAACTTGTTGGAGTGTAAGGATATAGCTTAGATGTATGATTCCCCTATTAACATTTAGAGATGAAACGTCTATCAACTTCAATATGTTTGGTCATGTCTTGATGCACATGATGCTTGACATTACTGATAGCATCTTGACTGTCGTATTAAATATATAGGTCTATTGGAGGTACATCACAGTTCTCTTATCAATTTTTGAATCCCGATACTTTTCCAGATTCCCATAGCAGTACTTTATATCATGATTCTTAACTGCTTCAAGAAACAACAGTTTGTTTCTTACTTCTCCATGTAACTAGATTTCCCCATATGTAAGAGCAATAACTGGTAGTAAACCTTCTACCAGTTAATTCCCCAACCCAACTAGCAGTGAAGACTTTGACATCTAAACTTTTGGTTTTCTCATAAATTAATCCACAAACAATAGTTTTCTTAAGAAACTTCAGAACCATGGATACCAGCTCCAAATGCTCTCTATTTGTGTTATCCATTGCAGTGTAAACAGATTTACATCTAATCATCCCAATTTCCTTTAGTAGATATAGGATGTATTTCCTCTGTAATATAATAATGTCTTTATTGGACCTTGTTGCTTCTGGACCTAGAAAATAGCTCATGTTTTCTCGGTCCTTAATTTCAAACTTAATGACAAGCACTTCATTGATTTAAAAAATTTCTCTCTCATCATCACGAGAAAGAATCATATCATCCATATATACGGTCAATGCATTAATCTTATCTCCCTGAGTATGTTTTATGAACAATCTATGATCAACTTCACTTTAAAAATATCCATTGAATTTCATAGTTTTAGAAAATCTTTCAAACCATGCCTTGGTGATTGTTTAAGCCTATAGAGAAACTTCTTGATTTTGCATTCTAAGTGTTTGTTTGAATCATTCTCAAGTCCTGGTTGTATCTCTATGTACACTTCTTTCAGATCCCCATTTAGAAAGGAGTTTTATATCAAGTTGATGTAGTCCTTATTCCTTGTTAGTTGTTACTGAGATAAATCTGATAGTATTCAGTTTTGCAAATTGGTATGAAGGTTTCCTAATAATCAATCAATCCCATAGAACCAAATGAAATCTTTTGCAAGAAATCTGGCTTTGAATCTCTCAACGCTTCCATCAGCTTTGTATTTAATGTTGAACACCCACTTGCATTCAACTAGCTTCATATCCTGGGGGAGTTTAATAAGAATCCATGTGTCATTATGCTTTAATGCTCGAATCTCCACTTCCACTGCTTTCCTCCATTCTGAATTTTCAAGAACTTCATGAATGGATTTAGGAATCTCCACACTATCAAGGTTAGATAAAAAGACTCTATTGATAGCTTCCAATAAGCTACATACTCTTGAATTTGATATATGGTACAACTTCCTCGTGATCAGCACGAGAAGAGCAAGAAGATAACTCTAGGTAATAGACTCACCCAAAATTTCAGGTAAATGAGAATGCAGAAGAGCAATTTTGGTTTTGCGAATTATCTTCCACCTGCTTAAGATTTTGTCCTTCTAGTTTACACACTAATCTTTGTTGTGAACTTCAAGTTGGGTTTATTAAATATCCTCAACAAGAGTAGGAGGGTAAGGTGGAAAGGAGTAGGAAGAGAAGCAGGTGGGTAGTTGTGTAGGTTTCATCAAGTGCATCAAAAAATTGATGCTCATTTGCACTCTCCCCGAACATTAGACTTGAGATATTATGATTGAATTTCAAAAAATATGACATCCATGGAGTTATAATATTTTATGGTATAGAAGAGTAACAATTATACCCCTTTTTGTTTGAGGCATACCCAAGGAAAACACACATGATAGATTTTGGGTTAAGCTTTGTGTTGTTTGGTTGGTTATTATGGACAAAAGAGATACAACCAAATATTTTAGAGGACGATGGGATGAGAATGCTCAAGCATGAGGGAATTTTTACATTAAAATAAAGAGATGGACTTTGAATCCAAGAACCCTGTTTAGTCTTCTATTCATGAGATAGGTGGTTGTGAGCATGTCTCTCCAAGAATATTTTAGAATATTGTAAGAAACTATCATAGACCTAAATACCTCCAGGAGATGTCTATCATTTCTCTCACCAATCGCATTTTAATTAGGAGTCTCAACATAGGAACTCACATAAATAATATCATTCTTTACAAGGAAGGGTCCAAGGATAGATTTGAAAAATTCCTTTTCATTATCAATTTTAAGAATTTGAATTTTGCATTGGAACTGAGTGCAAATCATGTCATAAGGTTGGAAAATTTGTGCAATTTCAAATTTCTCCTTCACAAGGAAATAATCAACAAGTTCTAGTGTAATCATCAATGAAGAATACAAATCATATGTGTCCGTTGGTGGTTTTCAATTTTGAAGGTACCCAAATATCATTATGGATGATAGAGAAAGGATGCAAGGATTTGTGCTGAGACAGTGGATATAGATGATGGCATCTTTCATCAATTGACAGGTTTCACATTGATGGAACTAAGGCATTTATTAATAAAAGGATGGGAGTACAACTTCACAATATCAAGAAAATTAGAATAACCCGAATGAAAATGCCTTAATAAAACTTGACTTTCAACATATTTAGACACAACAGATTTGGAATTATGAGAAGACGATAATGAATAAGTGAATTGTGTGTTAAGGGAATAGTTTTCCTTGAGCAGATATAGCCCATGATACAATTTAGCATTGTCAATAACCTTCCCTGAATCCACCACCTGCAATTCATAAAGTTACAATGAAACTTAGTAATACAGTTTAGGTCATGAGTAAGCTTGCTAATTAAAAGGAAATTGCAATCTAATTAGGGAACATAGAACACTGATGAAAGTTGAATATCTTTAGAGATTTTCACATCTCCTTTCCCAAAAATACTAGAGTGAGATTCGTGATCTTTTGGTAGTTGATAAGAGCATAAATATCCACAGTCATGTGATCAGAAATGGTGTATTATCAAACTGGAAGGCTTTGGACTAGAACTAGATGTTTTCATTATGTACTTGGTCATAAACCCTATTCACGTTTAGCGCTGGAAGAATTATGAGCTAATACAAGCTGCAAGATTCCTGGTTACTTCTTCCCACAGAAGTGGAGAATGCCTGGAGGATTCCAACTGTTGTTATTATTGTTGTTGTTGTTGCTTGTTGTCATTGCTTTTGTTGTTGTTGTGCATGCTGCACCTGAAGAATTTTATCAAAGGAGTAAGGCCTGCACGAAAGGGCGGTTGAGGGACCTGCAAAGAACCAAAAGAGATTATACTGCTACTGAAGAGTTCAGTCGAAGGAGGAAAGCTTGTCGGGAAGGGTTTCCGACTGAGGAGCCAGTAAAGAAATCAAAGGTGGTTTCCGACTAAGAAGACCGTAGGAGATTTCCTGTCGGAAAGACCACATATTTCCAATTAGGAAGACCAGTGCAAGAAGACCAGAGCATATTTACGATTGGAAAGAGGGGAGTTTTTGCACGGAAGGCAGAGGAGATTTCTTGCCAATAAGACAAGAGGAGATTGTCAGAAGGCACGGAAAGAAGGGATTTCCAACTGGCCTACAAGCTGGCTGAGGGATTGGAGAGGTTTTGGTGACAGGGAAGCTAGAGTTTTGGTTCAAGGCTCTCACACCATGTAAAAATTTCTTGATATTTTATTCAAAAGTAGGGTGTGTATGTGTGTGTGTGTGTGTCTGTGTGTGTGTCTGTGTCTGTATGTGTGTGTGTGTCTCTCTCTCTCTCTATATATATATATATATTTATTATTAAAGATAAAGATACATATAGGTTTATATGGGTGAGCCTAAAAACCCAACGAGCCTAAACACCCAACCCACACGATACAACACACACGAAAAAATTTAAAAGATGGGTACATATAGAAATAAAAAGAAACAAAAAATCACCCAGGGGCTGAAAAAGTGTGGGTCATCCCAATCTAGTATTGTCTCTGGCTCTAGTTCTCGGTAGGGATCTAACTAGCAGATTGGTAAGGTACTGACCATTACCCGTAGTAACCAAAATATCATCCATAAGACTCCTGAACTCCAGTAGATCTCCATTCTTCTTCTTCCTCCTGGAAGTGTAAACCTGTCATTTCTCCTCCGAAGAATCCGCCTGATGGTGTAGAGCTGAATCAGAAAGATTACCAATAGTGGTAGACCAACAATAATACCCACAATAAGTACTACAATATGTGAAGTATGAGTTGTCGCTACACCGGAAACTTCTTGAAGAATGGAGCTGTGAGGCTAAAAGAAGGTCCAACTCACATTATCAGTCTGAACAATATCATATCATTTATAGGTAATAATCCATCAGTATTGTTTTGTATGGAGTTTGTAGGTGTCAGCATTGCATCACTCACAGTTACAGTAATAGCAGTGTCATGGGAGGGGTCCTCAGGGGCCACTGGTAGTATCCTCGCAGGTGGAACTAAAATGACCATAGCAGTGGGGTTAGACCCATCCTTATTCACCTGAACCTTAGATTTCAAATTAGGATGACGTTTGTGGCATTTAGCAAAGATATGGCCAAACATCTTACAGTAGGTACAATATTGAGGTTTATGTTCCATGACGATTTGTTGTCAATAGCCATTATGGGTTGTGCCCAACCAGACTTCAGTAACATCAGGTAAAGTAATATCCCTTTCCACAAGTATTCTGGCCACCGAGGGTCTAGTTAGGTTGAAAGTAGGCAGATCTAGTTTCAAAGGATCCCCAAGGATGACCCTAATAGAGTAGAGAACCTGATGGTAAAAAAAATGCAGCTTAAGACCAGGTAAACTAAACCATACCGATACATTGGGAGCTTCATGATTTGAGTCGAAATCAGAAGACCACTTGAGCAACTTCATAGCTTTTCCTGCGATATCAAGATATTTCTTAGAGAAAATTCTGGTGTAGTCTTCAGCCATTATTAGTTGGATCAACACATGTCTCCCATTCATAAGTTTCACTTTCCACTTGCCGACTGGCTTAATCATCACCACCCTTCCTGATAATATCCATAGGAGGGTGTCCCCACTGAAATTTTCTAATAACAACAAACTTAAATTTTTCCGTCAGGGTAGAAATTTATGATTCAGAGAAAAAGATTGTTTCTTTTCCACCTTTCCTACTTTTTAATAAAAAGAAAATCATTTGTACCCTCACGAGATTCGTTATAACTTGAGGAAAATCCCACTGAGGGCTCCACCTGAGGGTTACCCACCACGTGGACAAAAGAAACTTTGTCCGGCTCAACCAAACAAGGAGGCGCCATCAGAGCAACGAGAGCTGTCGACATTAAGCTACATCGAAGTTGTTGCGGCAAGAAAAACAGTGAGAAGCGTCACAAAACTGGGCTGACGAGCGGCTCTGTCGCAGATGACGTGGCGCTAAACTGGAGTCGAGCGGCTCTGTCGCAGACAAAAGCAGAACGCAGATGTCGAGCGGCTGGACTCGTAGAGCAGACGCAAACGCGTCGACATCGAGACGCAGACGAACGCCGACGAAGCAGAAAGGAGTGGAAGCTTCGAGCGACAGAATTAATGGCGATCGCCATTCGAAACATTTGAAACCCTAGCAGAGCAGTCGTCCGCCATTCGATATATATATATATATATATATATATATATGGTAATTCCTCCTAATTTACAAACTTACCAAATTCATCTAACCCTATTTAGGAAAGGAAATCATTCTTAAAAAATAATAATAATGAAACATAAATAGGAAAAAGAATAAACACAACAAAAGTTTTCCAAATTGGTCTTCAATCAAATCTGCCATAAGATCTTGGATAGCCGGACGGTCCATGCTGGGAAAACCACCTGAAACTTCTAAGGTTTCAACAATCTGAAATTTTCTTCGGAAAAAAAAAAATATCTTTTAACTATAATGGTCAAGTCTAAGAATGAAAGTCGCTAATATCATGGCATCTATGCATAATCAAATGCATGTTAGGCCTTGACATCAATCCATGATGGGCCTATAAGACCAATAAGATAAAAAAAAGTATGATACATCATTGGTATCAGCATTAATAGTTTGATGTAGAACTGCTTCATATTAAAAACTATTTGGGAAACATTTCAAACAAAAACGCCTACTGAAATTTAGAGCAAAGATATTAAATCCCAGATTTAGATGAAGAGAATCAAAATATCACCAACCAAACAAAATGCACAAATATTCAAAAAGATGTTCAATGCATAAGAAACTTACTTTCTAATGTTCAAACCAAACTCCAAAACTAAAATTGCCTCCAGTAAGTACCCAAAGTACCTTGTACGCCAATAAAGCTGCATAAAAACATATCAAGGATTTTAAGGCTTAAAAAAAATTACATAACATAATAAAATCATGTCACTAAATAGAAAAGAAGATTTGATGGCATCACAATGTAAGTAAATTCTTGTAAGAATAGCACAATGGAAAAAAATATTGGTGAAGGTGCAAGATGACTTGGAAAGCACTTTAATGAATATTCCAAAAAGCCTACAGGTTTTTCTCAAAATGCTGCTTATGGCTCTAGATACTTTTTTCTTAGTAAAATATAAAATATTTGAATTTCAAAGAATCTAAGGCAAGGTTTTGTTTTTGGCTAAGAAACACCCTTTAATTCCTTTCCAATGTTTGATAATCTGCAGCTGCTAAGTTTGGTTAAGTGGCTGTGTAAGTGAAACCCGAATATAGGGATGCAATTGGATATTGAACGTAAAATATACTTTACACATATATGTTCGCTAATACTTAATTGCTTCAAGCCTATATAATTCATTTAATTATTCTCAATTTTTCTATGAAACTCAAGACAGATGGCCAGACAGAAGTTCTCAACCAAAACATTATAAATCTTCTTAGGTGGTTCATGGAAAAGAACATCCAATAGTAGGATATAGATCTTTCCATAGAAGAAGAAGCATCTTCTCCTAGTCTGACAGAATGACGCGAAGTGTTAGTTCCTTGCCATAAATGATTGCAAGATCTTGCGTTTGCGCAAGATTGTAAGAAGACATGAAATTGCAATTTGGACAAGGGCACCAACACCAATTTAACTTATTTTTTTCCGTTTGATCTCTTTCCTATTTATCCACTTCTAATTAGGATATTTTCTACTAGAGAACTATTTAAATCTTCTTAATTCCTCTTTTTTTTAATTTTTTCTTTCCTGGTGTATTTTAGAGATTTTATCTCTAATTCCTGCTCTAAAGAGTGATATATCTTTCTTCCTTTTGCAAGTGATGTGCATGTATCTCACTCAATAAAAGTTGTTAAACCTCCTCGCTACCCTTACATTGTCATTATGGAGTTCTCTTTTCAGTTGTCAGCCGAGAAAGCTGCCGAAAAAAATGTCTATCCTTGTCCAAATGTCATCAACTTCTCATAAACTCGTTCCCCACTAGTCCCGAATCATCTCACCACTAAATCCACTTCATAAACACTATCTAGGAGGCCTAAAAAAAACGCCAAGGGTTGGTTGGATTTCAACGAAAACAAATGTTTTTAGCCCTCCAAAAGAGCATGAGAATACAATTTTTAATATTACAGATATTTAGATGGAGTCTTTTATGTCTTCTCAATAAAAGACTAAAATTATATAATTAATATGAATTTTTATTAATGTACCATTAACAATTATGAATTTATTATCACACTACCCAATATTATAATTCTAATGGTATAGCACCCCAATCTAGTAGCTCACATAGAGTTATCATTACTTGCTGCTGAAACAAAATATTCCATGAATATATTTTTAATAAATAACTCAGATTCAAACGCCTTTTTTTTTACAAACTGGGTTGGGTCAATAAAGTGTAATCCCTTAAAAATAAATAATGTCCATAAATATGATCAAATCAAGTTGGTTTGGGTAAACCTAAGTTTCGAGCCAAAATATATGTCAAACCCAATTATTATTTTTGTCCAAAATTTGTTGGGGGTGTTCAATCCCCCATGCTTAAAACTAGGTCAAGCATTAGTTAACTCATCTAAATTATAATAAAGAAAGAGAAATATTAGTAAGAAATGTCAGAATGACTTACCAAAAATATATGCTTCCTTGATCATAAACTTATCACCGTTGATTTTATGTCCATGTGTCCACACTTCAAATCCACAACCTTTTATTCTGCCTCCCCCACTCTCTCACTTGCACAAACATTGCTCTTGATGACTAGATATATTTTGAAATAATATGGACATTGAAAGTGGCCATAAACAGTCCAAAGATACTACATAAATAGTTGCCTTATTCAGAAGTTTACATCAATAAGCTCTTGTTACGTGAGTGTTTAACCTAAGAACAATTGTCTTTGTGTGACTAAGGGCAATTTAGTCTTTTATTAGACCAAAAGAAAACTAGTCATTTGTCATTTATTATTGTTTAGTATAAATAGGACTTAATAGTTTAGGTTTAGGGTTATACATGAGACTATTGTTGTTAGTCTTATGTTTAGGATTTGAGAGATTTCCCACCTCTCAAATTGTAAAAATTGGGAGAGATCGCCTACTCTCAAATTGTAGGTGTTTATCTTTTGTATTCGAGTTGAACGTTTGATGTTCTTGAAATAAATATTTATTTGTCATAATTTCTGTAGAAAATCATGATAATTTATGGGTCGAATCGTACCAATGCCTTATTCAGAAGACATGCATCAAAATAAGCACCAAGAAATTTAACTATTAAAATCCTACATTGTTCAAAAACCTTTAAACTCCATTTTGCACATAGCTAAGCCAACACTGAAACTAAAGGTCTGTTTGAGGCAGCTGCTATTATTTGAAGAAATAACTGTGAAATTACAGCAGAAAAAACTGTTATTCAAAAAACTGCTTTGACTAATATAAATTTATTTTAATTGCAAAAAATTAGACCACAGTTTTCTTGTAGTGAACGCACTTTAACAGGTTAGGTTGAAAAAAATTATTTATACCACAGAAATTTCTAGAAATCAGAGAGATAGTAGTTTCCTAAACAAACATACGATTGCAGTCTGAAAGGCAAAATAGACAGAAAGCTTTGTCAAATGGACCCTAAACCTTCAACGTTAACTGGCTCTTGATTGTGCATTGATGGTGTGACAACAAAGTTCATTGAGAAAATATTAACCGCATTTATAGAAGATATCCTTCAAAATTTTCATTTACATGCCTTGTGAGCTATAAAATATGAAATTATTAGGAGAAGCTCTGCCACTGACCCCTGAATCCCTTTCTAGCGTCTGTTGTAATATATAGGAAATTCCCAGCAAGCCCTTAACATTTAAAGTATATTCATAGTTTATAAACTAAAAAACCACCCATTAATCAAGGTTGCTTTCAAGCCCTTAACAGCTTTCTCAAATGGACCCTAAACCTTCAACGTTAACTGGCTCTTGATTGTGCATTGTTGGTGTGACAACAAAGTTCATTGAGAAAATATTAACCGCATTTATAGAAGATATCCTTCAAAATTTTCATTTACATGCCTTGTGAGCTATAAAATATGAAATTATTAGGAGAAGCTCTACCACTGACCCCTGAATCCCTTTCTAGCGTCTGTTGTAATATATAGGAAATTCCCAGCAAGCCCTTAACATTTAAAGTATATTCATAGTTTATAAACTAAAAAACCAACCATTAATCAGGGTTGCTTTCCAGCCAACATCTTATTAACTCTACAACACTATGAAAATTGTAAGGATCATTAATCTCTTCCCCCTTTACCCGCCACCAGCCACATCTTATTAAACTCCATTTTGCACATAGCTAAGCCAACACTGAAACTAAAGGTCTGTTTGAGGCAGCTGCTATTATTTGAAGAAATAACTGTGAAATTACAGCAGAAAAAACTGTTATTCAAAAAACTGCTTTGACTAATATAAATTTATTTTAATTGCAAAAAATTAGACCACAGTTTTCTTGTAGTGAACGCACTTTAACAGGTTAGGTTGAAAAAAATTATTTATACCACAGAAATTTCTAGAAATCAGAGAGATAGTAGTTTCCTAAACAAACATACGATTGCCCCCCCCCCCCCCCCCCACAACACCCAAATAAAAAAAAAAACAAAACAAAAAATAAAAACTAAAGAGAAAGTCCTATTTTTTTCTGCATTCACTCTCAAGTATTCTTTCCACATTTTCCTTGAACAGTGCTTAGTGTGTCACAAAGTCACATCTTGGTCCACTTATAGCAACCCAAACAACAAGCAAGCAGACATTTATCACCAGAAATAACTAGCAAGCCTCAATTAACAGATGTTAATAAATTAAGTTATTGAGATTATACAAGACAAACCCAAAAAAACACGAGCAAGAAGCACCAATTAACAGTCTAAAAAACTAAGACAAAATCAAACTAAAATAAATAAAAAAACACCATCCTATATTTTGGAAAATGTCTAGAACAATACACCGTTAACAAAATGAAAACCCAGCCATACAAACAAACCAATCATACATGCCTTCGTAAGTGACTGCAGCATCGAAGAGCTAAAATCAACTTGACACAATATGCAACTCTCTAGCCAAATTAATTGAACATTACATCAATCGAGATATAACATAGTAAATACTATAATACCAGATAAGGGAATATTTACAAGTAGATCTCTATAAACAAGTTGAATTAACTTCGCCGCACTTAAAGTTCTAACAATAATATCATAGTACCAAAATCATTTAATCCACTCAAGAATGCCACCATGATTAAAACTTTAACAAATTCAAGAAATATACCATTTCTTAACACCTTCCCCAACACATTTCATATTACATAAATGGCAGATGGCCAATCGGTGACGACAAATAGCAACAGAATAGCATATGCATGCTTATTATTTACTCGACCAACATAATTTTTAACACAATACATTGTTAACAAAATGTAAACACAGCCATACTTTCTAACCAATGCAGTAATACATGCTTTCATAAGTGACCGCAGGATCGAAGAGCGACACATTATGCAACTCTCTAGCCCAATTAAGTGAAAGATATAACATAGTATATATTATAATACCAAATAAGGGAATATTTACTAGTAGATCGATAAAAACAAGTTAATTATCTATGCCACAGTCCTAAACAATCATATCATATTACCAAAATCATCTAACCCTTTCAAAAATGCCACCATGATTAAAATTGTAACAGATTCAAGAAGTACAACATTTTTTAACACCTTCCCCATCACATCTCGTATTACATAAATTGAAGGAGGCCAACCAGTGACGACAAATAGCAATGGAATAGCATATGCATGCTTATGATTTACTCAACCAAGGTTCCCCATAAATATGCTAACAATATATCATACCCGTAAGGCAAAAGTACTTTTGTATGGAAAACAAGTAGCATTCAATTCGTCTAACATTAAGTCAACAAGTTATACTGCTATAAAAGTAGAAGTGCCAAAAATTTCCAGTCATCTGCCCACCTTTTATGCACATAATCTTTGAGTATAATGACAAGTTCATTTCTCCCAGACTTGAATACAATCAATGACTAACACCTTTTTCTCTCTCTCAAAAGTTATGGAAAGCAAAACAAATATCAAACACAATGGTAACCTTAGAAAAACTGATAAGCCTTGTAATATTTTAACAACTGGTGTGTTTTTAGCAAGTTTTCAAGCAGAACTAATAAAGCATCGGTGGAAAATATAATATTAAATGGTATATGATTACAAACCATGACAAGGGCGCTGCTAGCCATATGTAACAGCTCTTCACCATGCATATTCTCCTGAGGATCCAGATCGCTTGAAAGTGCAAGGTTTTTACAATACATATCCACCATCTTTATAGATGTTTCCTCCAGTTCTTGAAAAATATCCAGCAACCGAGATAAATCAATAAATAATACCAAATGAGTTGCTTAGAAAAAGTTAACACAATATAATGTGCAAACTCAAACAGCTATAAAGACATAAAAGAGCTATAAAGTTTACCTTAATAAAAACATCTACTGAGAAATTCTTAAATATGAGAATAAAAAAAAGCAACTCCTCGTGATTGTAAAAACAAGGGGATATAAATTATCTGATGGTTAAAAGGCTTACTTTACTTATATGTTGTCAACTATTTTAAATATTCTTCCCTTTGGCTAAATTTAGACATCACTGAATTACATCTATAATAGCTGTGAGATGTAATTGGTAAACACGGTAAACGCAAAAAATAATTTGCAGACTCAAAGAGCTATAAAGACAAAGTATAAAGTTTTCCTTATAAAAACATCCACCGAAAGCAAATTCTAAAATATAAAAACATAACCGAAAAGCCAAATACCTCTATCAAGAAATAAGCAACTTTCAATGAAACAATTATACAATATAACAAAGAAGAGAGAAATTATCTGACGGTATAAAAGCTCATTTTAGTTATCTATGGTCAAATATTTAACATTACTCTTCACTTTCACTAAATTTGGAGACGTTATGAGACAGTTTTCAATGATTTACATCTTTCATAGCTTTGGGATGCACTTGGCAAGAGTTTTTCACTTCTGCAGATGGTTTCAATATAACTCAATGGCATGGCAAGTTCACAGATGAAACTAGTACCAGCTAATTACCTCAAATAAACAAGAATTGCAGATAATAAAACAAGTTGTAAAAGAAGAAGCAAGCTGCTCAAAATACTAAAAATATTATAATTATACTGGTAATGTTGTATGGATTTAAGTACTTACAGTAGAAAAATCATTCAAAATCTTAAGTGCAGTATAAATAGGAGTGTTAAGATGTATGGCAAAACCAAGAATAGTTAGATTGACATCTATTAAAGCTAAGGTAAATGAAAATAGCATGTGATTGCTAAGGGAAATGAAAATAGCATGTGATTTAAATTTTGATGGAAAGAGTGTTTTCATTTCCGGCGCCTTTGATGTCTTTGGTTTCATGGTTAAAAAAGAATTAATTGCATATAATACAACGGATTTCTCCTTTTGCAATCCTGAATTTGTGTGTTGTAGCTTCGTTTTTATGTAGCTTTTTTTGGTAGCATTTAAATTCATTCTTGCTGTAAAAAAGCTAGATGATTCAAAATTATTTCCCTTTTTGAATTAAGAATCATTACTGCAGATTTCTTATTGAATGATCCTTGTAATCAAGTTGTATTAAAAATTTAAAACCCCATGCAATTCGTCCAGGTAATTGAACAGAAATTAAATAGACAATTCCTCATTTAGTTCCCTCTACTCCCTATAAAATTTTAACATGGTGTCAGAGCGGAATCCATGCCAAAAGAAGATGAGCTACAATCACAAGGAGGTCCAGGCTGGGTTAAGCAAATATGTGAAAAAGATCGAATCGTCTACCTCCTTAACCAACTACAGCATGAATTAATTATCCAAAATGGAGCACTCACCTCTCCAAAATACTTCTTTCAAACTAAATGGTAATACCTTCTAATAGTCTTATTTTGCTCAAAAGATTATCAAAGGGAAAAAAAATTGGACAGCTTGATGAGATCACTGGATAACCTTGTTAACCTCTATATCTATTTCACGAATTGAAGCAAACATTTGTGACAAAAATGACGGATAGCAGCCATGACTCCAAGTGAATTGGTTTTGAATTCATCTTGACCACAGTCCAATTATTCAAATGCCCATTTGCAAAATAGAATGTTAATATGTCTGGAGCGTTAAAATTGTCAAAACAACCTCCACGACAAATTGAACCAAGTGCGAAAAAGATGAGGAACAATGGATGCAATATCGCCCTAATTAGGTAAGGATTACCTCGAATGCAATCCTGATGTCTCCAGTTTGCAAAACAAACTACTTTGATGTGTCTTGATAAAGGATCTCTTGCATAAATAAATTGCCACCCAAGAAAAATAGAAGAAAACAGATGCGACTTCAGGCAACTTGGCTTTGACATTCCTTGACCACATTCAAAACTGCCCAAACATTGCTCATTTACACAACAGACAACGCCAACGTGTATGAAGCATCAAATAACCAAGGAACACTTGCATGATGCATCACCAAATTGTCCCCAAACAAAAGGCGACAAATGCCTAACATGTCGCAAAAGACGGATTCAATCCAATGGTCGCATATTCGTAAAAAGGTATCTATCAATATATCCAAAAAGTTGGAAAAACTAGAATGGTCGCATATTCGTAAAAAGGTATCTATCAATATATCCAAAAAGTTGGAAAAACTAGAGTTGTTACTTACGTCCGAACAGAAGGAGGATTGACCACTTATTTTCTTATTTCAGTTGGATAACATCAAGGATCGGCTTCAAGCCCAAATCTTTTTGCTTCAGTTATGGATGCTCTAACTGGATATTTACAGGAGGATGTAACTTGGTGTATGCTTTTCATGGATGATATCCTTCTTGTGGATAAAACTAGAGAAAGAGTTTAGCAAAAAACTTGAATTATGTAGGTCTACATTTAAGTCTAAAAGCCTTCGTTTGAGTAGATCTAAAATTGAATACATGGAATGTAATTTTAGTAGTAGTGGCTCTAGTGGTTGAGTTGTAATTATGGGCGATCATATAATTAAGAGATGTGAATGTTTTAGATATTTTTGGTTGATATAGATGGGGATGTTATTAGTAGAATTCAAGTTGGTTGGTTGAAGTGGAGGAAAGCACCGGGCCTATTGTGTGAAAGAAAAGTATTGTTTAGACTTAAAGGAAATTTTATGAGAAAGTGATGAGACATGCAATGTTTTATGGCACAGAATGATAGCCTTTAAAAGAGAAGCACAAAACAAAGTTAAGTTTTGCTAAGCTGATAATGCTTAGGTGGATGAGTGACTTGACACGTAGAGACAAAATGCGAAACGAATCTATCCGTGAAAGGGTTGGTGTAGCTTCAGTGGCAAACAAGATTAGAGAGTCGCGTCTTAGATGGTTTGGTCACATAATCATCGACCATCTGATGATCCGATTAGGAGAGTAGATTTTTTAGATTTAACTTATGTTAAGAAAGGTAGACGCAGATCTAAAAAAACTTTAAAATATTGAATAAAAAATGATCTTAATATATTAGAATTAAATGAAAATGACACTCTATAGGATATAATGGAGAAAAAGGATTTATGAAGCCCAACTCACCTAATGGGATAAAGGCTTGTTGTTGTTATTGTTGGAAATGCTTCAAAAAACCCCTCCCAATTACCAAATCAAAGACAGAAAAAAATGATGAGCAATGGATGCAACGTCGTCCAAGTTAGGCACAAATGCCTCAAACAAAGTCAAAATAGTTCAAACATCATCCATTTACAAAACAGATTGCATCAATGTATCCAAACTTCAAAATTACCCATGAATGACACCCACATTGCCTGAGTTACTGCATGAGTGAAGATCGAATAAATTATTCATGATCCACACAAGGCACAAAATTCAAGGCATTTTAATGACGAGAATTTAAGAACTCCATAAAAAAATATATCCTTTTAAGAAATATATATATGAATTAGCATGACTTTAATATTTTCAATAAAATTAGTATTATTATTATTAAAAAAATTCCTTGCCAAAATCAAATCCCTTTATCCCATAGCCCAAATCTCTGCAATCAGGCACATGCATCCCTACCAAAAAAAAAATAAAGAGGTAAAAGTAAAACTAAAGCCAACTCCCAACCCCAACATGATGCTCGCTGTTCCGCCTACTTTTCTTCCCTAGACTTTATCTCATGCGAAATACCCAATGACTTGCTCATTCTTACCCTTACATTTTGGTTCTATCCCACGCACGACCCTCCTTTATTCCTGTAGCCCAAACACCCCCTCTACCTATTCAAGCCTGCCTGCATGCATCCTAGCCCATCTTTGCATTTATCTCAGTAACCCTTTCCAACTTGCACAACTCATTTGCTAAGTTCCTCACTATGGTCACACCACACCCTAGCCAGTTCTCTGCTACTTTTTGCACACACCTGCAATGCCAACCCATCTTCCTCTTCTTTAAGCATCCGAAAAACCCAACTTCACAACCAACTTTTTCACTCAAGATCCGTAGCTCACCAAACCCAGAACCCACTCACACATCCCCTTCCTCCATATCTTATCCTCCCTCAACACAGCTGCTAATGCCAACAGCCTTGTCACCGACAACAGTTATCATCATCCTTTTCTACTCTCAAGTCAATTCCCTCACTTTCTCTAAGTAGAGAGAACACAAAAAACTCTCCTTTCTCTCCAAATAAAGGAAAAACCCCAAAAAATCCCTTACTTCCACTCTTCTATCCATAACACACTCTCGCTCTCTAAAATATATCAATCAATACAAGATGGGAGTCTAAACAAAAATAAAAGAGAGAAATGAGCGTGTACTTTGATCTTGCCAAAAGCTGGTTGGCTCATACTCATCATCAAAGCTTCAGGCATGAATGTATGAGAAAATGTGACTCCAAAAAAATTCTGAAGTTTTCATTGCAATGTGTTTAATATTAGAAGTAAAACATGTGAGCATTTTCTTAACGTGGTGGCAAACTTGTATTCGACCCTACAATACAATGGATAAAACTTGTATACACATTTCTTAGCATGACGGTGAAATTCAAACTATTTGTTCGCATTGTTTCAATGCGACAAAGAAATATTGCAAGTTTTGTGCAAGTATACAAAGAACGAAATGAAACTTCCTCAGTGCAATGAGATAAATACTACAATGACGTCACAATGCCAACCATCCAAAACCTTTCGATGAAGTGGGAAAGTCCAAACTCCTATGAATCCCCAGTATCTAGGAAAGAAGCCAGGAGAGATGCACCTCTCATTTACTTGGTGAAGACATCATCAAATGCTGTATGTTAATGGTCACTCCGCCCAATCTGACATACACTCAACATATTGTCAAAAAATATTGCATAAACTAACACAAGTATTTTGCTCCAAGAAATGTGTAAATATATTGAAAATACACACTCCTTTTTTTTTTCTAATCAAACACAACCTCATCAAATTACTCATGCTCATTGGTGAACGTCTCTACAGAAAGGGAAAAGTCCTAAATCTCAATTAACATATTTGATCCTCCATCACAGAAGGGTCAGAGACAATAAGATAAGCTTGAAATTCATTTATCCCAAGAAAGAAAAGAAAAACATCTTATCTCCACATTTAAATACATTCATTAACACGTTTTTCAAAATTGGTGATGTCATGTTCATAAAACACAATCATAAATGCCAATACATCAAATTTTTTGTCCCAATGATGAATATGTTGACTTAATATAACAACCTAACGGTTCATTCTCAAAATAAAGTTCTCAATTTATGAATTTAAATACTTCAAATACCACACCCCAATAATGGTCAGGTTGACATAAAATCCTAACTAAAATAGTTCTTTCTCCAAATAAAGCTATCAAATTATAAGCATCACTTCAGATGATACACTCCTCTAATAATCATATTGAAAGTGAATCTCAATCGAAGGAAAATAAAGTTCTCAATTTATGAATTTAAATAAGGGTCAGGTTGACTGAAAATCCTAACTAAAATAGTTCTTTCTCCAAATAAAGCTCTCAAATTATAAGCATCACTTCAGATGATAACATTCTTCTAATAATCATATTGAAAGTGAATCTCAATTGAAAGAAATTCTATTTTCAAAGGACATAAAATCCAAATGCAATTCAACTCAAACCCAAATCTAGTTAAAAATATTAAACTATGAAAATAGTTCATAAAATTCTCATAAAATTCAACGATATTTTGAAAAATCTACCACTTAAAGCTAAAACTTAATTTGTTTATTCTCTGCAATAATTTTTTGAGTGATAAATTTAAAACTAACCCAAACACACAATGAGAAAATGACAAATGTCAATGGTCACTCTCAAAAGATATCATGCTATTAAAGGCATGGTCCATGTCCTTTAACTGCTTGATTTTGCCCCTAAATGAATGGTTTATTACAAAATAGCACCATTATATTATATTTACGACTGAGGTATAGATTTTCCCTAATAGATTGATTCCCTTTGAGCTATGAAACATAGGCATGCATAAAGCTATTTGCTAACAAAAATAATTATAAATTTTTTTTCTTATACAACACCTACCACAAGACTAAGATTTTGTTGGAACAACAAAGCCCGTAGTTGATCTTTGTGATCCATCCGTCCGGTTACGTCAACTATTTCATCTGATTAAATATAATAGTATTCATGACGGCTTGAGTGCATGGAATCATAGGATCTTGATCGAGTTTGCCATCACTTCCATCATTCATTTTATGCTAAAAGTTGAGTTTTCTAATATAAACTAAAATTACTACCATTTAGCATTTAGCATTTTTTTAAGTTGAGGATCTTGATTAAGCCACTCAATAATGATATAGCAGTATAGAGGAAATGTTAAATGGAGAGAGCGGAACTAGAGGAAATGATGACAAACTTAGCAAAATTAACAAGGTAAGTATCCCATAATCTCCTGTATACTGCTAAATGTTGAGTTTTCTAATGTAAAATTAAAATCACTATTACCATTTAACATATAGCAGTATACACGGACCCTGTGGGATTCTTGACTTATTATAAAGTGGCTTCAAATAAGTCTTTTATTTATTGAGTTTAAATTTCAGCTAGCTCGTTAAATAATTAAACGAGTCAAACACGAACCAATTCGAACAAACAAGTTTCAATCAAGTTGAACACGAACATGTTATTAAAGAGCTCTTTCGAACATGAGCTAAACACGAACAATAAAAATTTTAAACGAACCAAACACGAACAAGCCTTCAGCTCACTCAAGCTCGACTTGCTTACACCACTACCCGATTAATGGCTTCTCTCAACAAACATATGGGCACACACAACTTACTCTGGTACAACAGATAACCATCATCTCTGTAGTATGTAATCCACCCGAGGGTGTATCACTATTTTGTACAGTCTTGATAAAGGCACCAGAAACTTGATAACTGTCTTGATAAAGGCACCAGAAACTTGATCTGCTCTCTAGCTAATTGATTGAGTTCTTAAAATTAGGTATTATTACTCCCAGTGAAGTCTCACGAAAGTATACGTATCGTTTCGGTGAAAAAGGACTACTGAGTCTGGATTATCGATCCCACACAGAAGCGATGCAAGAAATTCCTTATATTATGTTCAAGTTTTAGCTTGGAATATCAATTAAGGTAATTTTTCTAACAACTACTTCTAAATACAACCCTAAGTCTAATGTTAAACCTAACTAGATAAATTGATTTGGTAAATTTCAAGAGGTAAAAAATACATTTCTCTTATTACATTAGTGGATTGTCGGATCTAATACTTTGAATTGTTATTGTGGCTAGTGACAAATAGGAGTATTCCTCTTCTTTAACCTTTGTCGAGTGCATAAAAAAGTTTGATTAACCAAGTATTAATTTCTTAAACCCTCAATTACATTGATTATGATTCTAGTCTGACACTCTAGAGTCTCCAATTTATACCCTCAATTTGGCTAATCTAGTTTTAATTCATTAAAGCCTAGATCAAATTGGCTAGGATTCTTGCCTGTCGCCCTAGAGTTTCCAATTTACACCCATCAAAGCCTATTTTCATATCTATTGGTGCTGCCCTCACCCAATAGTATAATGTGGTTCTTCCTAGTTATTCATAACATAGCTCTCCCGAGTCTTTATGGTGAACATATAATTTTACCAGTGCATATGGCTAGTACAAAAAGTAAATGAAGCACGGAAAGAAAACCATCACATAAAAGTTTAAAAATCAATTCTAAAAGCATCCTACACATCCTAAAAATCTTATTTATTCAACACAGAAGAAGAGTAAAAGAAATCTACTCACAACTCATGAAGAACACCATAGAAGACATCATCCTAACACAAACGAATCCACTAAATATATATTTACAACAAACTATATGACATTATATAACAATATACTTAGTTTTTGCCTCTGAAAAAAAGATGCAAATTCCTCCAACAAAGCCTCTTGTTGTTCCTTGCAATGCTGATATATATCCCTTAACAATTTTCTCTCAAAATCCCCTATTCAATCTCTCGAAGAAAAGGTAAAAATCTATATTTACTACTTTTATCTACGACCTCTTGGCCTTCTTGGAGAATTTCAGGATTTCGAAATGCCAAAAAGTGTTTTTCCAAACATCTGAAATCCGTCAAATAACTCCACAAGTCGTGTTGAAACCGCCTCGGGCAGTTCTTGCGCCTAGGCGCTAGTCTGTGGAGCCATTGTGCCACCTTCTCTGTTTGTGACACCATCTGACGCCTAGAAGCCCATCTGCGGCGCCATGGAGTAGTGCCTAGTTGCTAGCTAGGATTTGTGACACCATCTGACGCCTAGAAGCCCATCTGCTAGCTAGGAGTCAACCTGTTGTTTGCTCCATTGCTCCATTTGCCTCCTTTTCGCTCTGTTTCCGCTCTAATTTGCTCCAAATCTCCTATCTTTTATACCTACAACAAAAACATAAAAATATTTTCCTTTAAAGTGTAATTTTATCAAAAAACATGAAAATATTTTCCTTTAAAGTGTAATTTTATCAAAAATAATTGTTAAATATAAAAGAAAATTAGAATACTACAAGACATGTTAGTATGGCAGTATGGGGCTCTCTTGAAAATGTCCACAAATTTTCCTAAAATCTTTGTTTGTCATGTAGAACTCCTTCACGACCTCAAATCCCAGCCTCTAGACTACATAGAGGTAATCAATAAATGTTGACGACTAAAGGAATCAGCTACTCAATTCTAAGTTCCGGTCTTGTGCTTGAGCATGAACTGGAATGACGCCAGTAACTCAACCAACAAAGCATGTCTACCCTTCAACTTGCTCTGGCTGTTCAAAAATCTCAACGCCTCATGATCTGCGAATAAAGCAAACTAGTTCTTCAAAAGGTAGTGGCTCTAGTGTTAAAAGATTCTCACAATTGATTAGAACTCCTTGTCCTATGTCGATACTTTCTCCTAGACTCATTTAACATCTCACAGAAGAAGAATATAGGGCATCCTCCATGGCTCAACACTGTTCTGATTTTCAAATTAAAGGCATAACAATTCATGTTAAACACTTGATTAAAATATGGTAAAACTAACAATGGGTCCTGTTCACCTTCTTTTAAGAGTATCAAAAACTGGAACGGGATGTCTCTGTCACATAAAACTTCTCTCCCTTCAAAAGCTCAGTCAAGGGAGCTATAATGGTTTTGTAGCTCTTGATGAATCACCTGTAAAATGACATTAACTCCAAGAAATGACTCAGTTCATTAAAAGACTATGGTGGTGCCTAACTCAGGATCACCTCTATCATTGCAGGTTCCATCTGAATGTCTGCACTGAATACAATATAACCAACAAAACGTTGCATCCTCAAGAAGTGGCACTTCTTCAAGTGCGCATATAGCTTCTTCGCCCGCAAAACCTCGAATACCTGCCTCAGATGCTGCAAATCCTCCTCGGAACTCTTGTAGATAAGGATGTAGTTGAAGTAAACAACCACGAATTTTGTCATGTAAGCCCAGAACACCTAACTCATCGGCCTCTTGAAAGTGTTAGGTGCATTGAACAATCCAACCGGCATGGCAATCCACTCATACAACCCATCTCTTGTCTTGAAGGCAGTATTCCATTATCCCCCGACCTCATTCTAATCTAATGATATTTTTGTGCGGATCAATCTTGGAAAAGATTATAGCTCCAGCTAACTATTTCAATAGGCCATCCAGCCAAGGGATGGGAAACCGATAGTTAACGGTGATCTTGTTGATAGCTCGACTATCGATGCATATCCTCCATGAATTGTCCTTCATGAGCACCATCAGCACATGAACTATGCATGGGCCAGTACTCTCTCACACCAATCTCTTAGTAATGAGATCCTGCACTGGCCTCTGTAACTCCTTATACTTCGTTGGCCTCAATCTATATACAAGCCATTTGGCAACACTAATCTTGGGATAAGATTTATGACACCATATGCTATGTTGTTGGAAATCACCTCCTGAAAAATCGGCTAACAGTGGTTGGACCATCTCTTGTGGATCTGTCTCCTCCTCATTTCCCTCTAAAATGAATAAGGTCAGTGTCACAAGGGCTTCTCAAACTGAAAACACAATAATGGCACGTGGGACCTCCGGCTTATCCCCTACTGGTGTAGCTGCAGAATCCTTGATGGAAAATAGAAAGATCTGTTCCCCCTCCATTGTGTATGTGTAATTGTTCTTAAACCCATCGTGATGCATCTTGAATCGAACTTCCACGGTCTCCCCAGTAGGATGCATAGGCATCTGTGGGCAAAACGTCACACCACACTTGATCCTGTAGTTGATATCTAATGAAAAACTTTACTGGACGCTGCAGATAAACTCGTATCTCATACCCTTTTTTGAAACACGTCAGAAAATAGGGCTAAGAGTGTTTGTGTAATCAAATCAAACTTCTTCAACATGAAAGCGGAGACCATTTTCTCACAGCTTCCTCCATCAATAATGAGGTTGCAAACTTTCACTCTCACTATAAATCTAATGCGGAAGATACTGTGCCTCAACCACGAGTGATCCCTCTACGATTCCATCCACAAAATTATCACTAGCATTTCCTCTTCATCTCACTGGGCTGGTATTCTTCCCCTTGATCCTTCATTGTTTCTTCATTACTCACTTCCTCCACAGAACCCTGTTCGATGAAGGACACTACTCTGCTTGTCAGGTAGCCCGAGAAGATATGGCCAAATTTGTGGCATCAATTTTTGTGTTGGAACCATACCAAGTGCACTGGTCTTCTCCAACTTCTTCTCACTTTGACCTGTCTTGTCAATTCTCTGTCCAATCCTTCCCACTCGTCCAGGCGTACTCTTGTTGGGGACTCCAACTGTAAGGGATTGTTTGAAGTGATACGGGTACCTCTGTTGCCTCTGTTACCTCTTTACTTTCAACATTAAGGTCTGCACGTCTCTAAATGTCCAGTAGGTTTGCTGTTGGACCACATTATTAATTCCGGGCTTTAAACCCCCTAAATATTGAACTATGGAATATCCTATGTCTCATTCAGCTCACATTTCAATTTGAGTTGCATTAACTATGTTGTGTACTCCTCCACTAATAGCTCCTATTGTTGGTAGTAGAGTTTCTTAAGAATATCCTAGTGGTATTGAGAGGGTAGATATTATCGCAGCAGCGCCTTCTTCATCTTCTTTCAAGAAGTGATTTTGTCTCACCCTTCCCTCTATCCCTCCCTTTCCAAGTTCTCCCACTACAGGAAAGCATACTACATCAGCTTGATGGCGACTAGCTTCACTGTTCTATCATTGAGAATGTCCTTGTACTCAAATATCCGCTCAATCATTTGCATCCATTCGAGGAAATCATCTGGATTCATCCTCCCATCAGAATTTAAAAGGTCTACTTTAACTCCCAGATTTTGGTGCCCTCCAGCAAGCACTTCCATTCTTGACCTCTTACTGAATTCTGAAATGCTCTGGTCGATTCTCCTCTTCATTGAAGTCATCCTTACAAAAAGGGGTTCAGTGTTCTTCAGGCTCTCCTCCCCAGTCTCACTATTACGGTCAATGACCTCACCAATGGTACTTTCCTCAATGGCCTTGCGCAACTATAGCACTTGAAGGGGTATTCATTGTATGTCACCCAGAATAATATCTTACTCAGGATCCACCATCCTACTCAGGTTCAAACTATTGCCTACTCGGGTACATGGTTAGGGTTTTCGTGATGATAGTCGGAAGAAAGTGAGAGGTGGGAAAAGAAAATTTTTGGCAAGTGAAGATAGGTTTGGATATAGCGTATACCAAATACTCTAGAATGAGTCTAGTGTTAGGCTAGCTCTGATACCAAATGATATCGGAGCTAACCCATACTGCAATGAAAAAAAAACAAATATTATAATTCGATGCAAATAAGTATAAACAAGATCACAACAAAAAGAAAATATAATAAGAAAACACAACACAAATACGACAAGGGTTTCATTTTGAAGATGGTGAGGGTGGACTGTTAGCTGGAAGGGTGGTAAGAGTAGTGGTGAAGAAACAATCACAGAAGGAACAGTGAGTTGGGCCTATAGGTTGAGGACAACGGGATGTAAGAGGGTGTTTACTAGAAGGGGAAAACAAAGATTGGGTAGCAGTTGGTTGGAAGGAAAGAGTAGCTTGTGGCCGGCTAGAAGACGGAAGACTGGGAGCATGTTGCGGCTAGATGGAGAAACTTGTTGTTGGATGGGATGGTTTGCGGCTAGAGGGGGAAACTTGTGGTTGAATGGGGAAGCAAGAAGTAGGTTGGGACACATAAACAACATCTTATACGAGTTGCAGCAGGAGCACCTTCTTGTCTTCGAATATAACCTTGAAGGGAACCCTGTAAGCTGGTGGTTGTCCTAACAGGAATTTGAAGGAAAAAAGCTGACCCAAAATACACAAAATAGTATATAAATACTACTAGGTGACAAAAGATTGCCCACTCCTTTTGGGTGGCAACTCCCAACAGTAAGGAGGCTGGTGGACCCTTCGTGTTTCCAAGTGGAGTGGCTACAAATCCTTCTCGTGGTCAGTTCTAGCCTTCACTGCCAAATCACTCGCAACTATGAAAATTATCAAATTAGATAAAATTCTCACAAAAATGAGGGTGAAATTTTTTAGTAGTGTATAATAATAAAAAAAAATTAATTTTCAAATCCTATATATTTTTGCCAACTGTACTAGAAAATATTTCTGTTTCCATCTTTGGTAACTCATATAAACGGTTATATTGATAGTTACAAAAAAATAAAATATATATAAAAATTGCCCAAAAACTTGAAAAATTTTTATAAGATGAACATCAGGACATGACAACTGGGTCTCATATCAAAGAGCCGCCAAATGGTGCCAAAAAGAAGTTAAATAAGTAAAAGCTTGATGCTTCATGAAAAAAAGCTATCTAATACTATAAACCAAAGTAAGCTCAGGTAAGCATTTCAAGGTCAGCATCAAGATGTGACACTTAGTTTTCAAACTCAAATATCCACCACCAAAGATCCCAGTGGAAGTGAAAAAAGTTTGAAGTACAAGGCTTCACAAAAAAACTTAGCTTGAAAATAGGTTTGCCTCCAAGAATTCATCTTTGATGAAACATGTCAAGGAATGATTCCAAATGAAAATGTTCTACTAAAAATTGCCAACTTAGTCAACATTTTAAAGCAATGTCCTATTCTCAAAAGGCAATAATAGTCCCAAAGGAATCTCCCAATGCATGGGCCACTATCCAGCCCAATGGTTTAGAGATTCTCATTATTAATATTAAGACCACTACTAAGATTAACAATATCACCAGGCCTCAAACTGTTGAAGCAGCCATGTCATACATATCAACAACACATAAAAGGAACCATGTTAAAGCTATTACTATTGAAATTCAACAAAAAGATTATAAGTATTTTGAAAGCTTAATAGATGTGGAGGCCCTAGCTATAAAGAGAATTGTCACCGGTAGGAATTCATGTTAGTGCTTGTAAGCACGACTATCCAACCTACCAAGTTATTTGCACCACGAAGATATGACACTAAAGATTCCACATTTGTGGGAAAGTTAGCCAAAAGGCAAAATAATTGTAAAGAGACATTGCAAAATAGTTGTAAAGATATGTTGCAAGATTGATCGCTTCAGCCTGAGCACACTTGCATAGTAAATCTTGAGACCAACAGCAAATATCCGCACCCAAAATAAATTCAAAAACTTGACATGTAGAAGTGAAGTTCAGAAGATGATTAGTCTATATCTATTTCATAGGTTGACTTGAACATATGGTAAAAAAATGGAATATAATGAATGTGAAATCGGACATATTGTATTTGAATCCATATTGATCATAGTCAAAACCCCTATAGCAACACCCATTCATAAAATGTACTGTGTCGATGAGTCTGAAACATTAAAATTACCACAAAAAGACTTCATGATTAATTTGATCAAGTATCACAAATAAAGAGGACAATTGATGTAATATCATAAAAATCAAGCACGGATTGTCTCAATCACAATTAAGATGTACTCAAACGTCGCAAGTCCAGAAAACAAACAACATCGATCTGTATAAGGCAGCAAACTTACTAAAAAAGGACCATTGCATAACTAAGTTTTCACCCAACAAGATCGAAAAAAAATACAAATATAATGTCGAACAAGATTTTACAAACACAACATCTTTGTAAAATGGAATTGTGCCAACACGTCTAAAAAGTTAAATCACCGATAAATGACCTCTTGCATCACTAAATATCACCCAACAAAGTAGCCAAAATGAACATGCCATCATACGAATGTAATTTGAATTCCTCAACTGCTACTAAAATTGCCCAAACATCGTCCATTTTCAAAATGGAATATATTAAAAAATCCAGAGTACAAAAAATACTTAGAAAGAATCTCCACATCGGTATATTATCAGACAACCAAATTGGTTAATTATGGATGCAACGTCGAGCGAAACAAACTCAAAATGACTCAATTATTCATAAAGTTCCTCAAATGGTGTCTATTCACAAAAACAAATTTTGATGATGTGTTAAAAACACTGAAATTAACTAAAAAAACACATTGTCTTGGTTTCCACATGAGTAAAATTCAAGACAAATTATCCATGATAAGGGCTAAAACATGAGATTTAAGTTGACTTAACAATGAAGATTTACAATTAAGAGATTATTATACAAACCTCTAAATTATTAAAATATAAAAATTAACATAATTTAAATATTTACATTATTATTATTATTATTACTATTATTATTATTTATAATAATATTATTATAAGAAAAAAATTCCTAGTGAAAATCAAATTCCCTTATTGCGCTACTCAAATCTCTAAAATTTAACACATGTACCATCTGTCCCAACCAAAACAAAGAAATTAACTTACATAAAGTCAAATCCCAATCCTATCACATAACTTGTTGACACGCTTCCTCTTCCTCTTCCTCTTCCTCCATCGGTTTCATAAAAATTTGGTCGCCCTGATTCTCTAGTTTTATCCCATACACAACCCTCACCCTTTCCTCCAAGCCACACATATCCACTCTTTTTCGGCCCTCCAAAACATGTCCCAATCCATCTTACCTCTCTCTCAATAAGTCAAACTCGCTCAAATCCCTCGTCAAAGGAGCACATCACATCATCCAACTCTCTATTACCTTATGCACACACCTTAAACATTGACCCACCTTTTCTTCTCTTCTCTAACCAAAAACCAAAACTCCAAATCCACCCCTCTCAAGATTCACAGTTCACTCGACCCAATACCCTCTTGCACATTCATCTTTCCTTCTCCTCTCTTCGTCATTACAACCTTGAGCAGCTCCACCTCTTCTCCACTCAATAAACTTGATCATTGCCAAAATCCATCCTCCATTTTTCTCTCCCGCCACTTTCTTCACTCTCTCTCTAAACAGAGAGACCAAATAAAACTCTTTTTTTCTCTCTCAAAAAATCCCTCATACATGGATATCTTCCCGAACTGACTTGATTAATGTTATTGGCAGTATAGATCCTTTTTCAAGCTTTGATATTGTTGAGGATATTAACAAACATGAGAGTAAAAAAGAATTTAGAGGTAGTTTTAAGACATTTGGAAAACTATATCTACTAACTTCTTAGAGAAGTACTTCATATTGAAATATAAGATGGCATTCCAACATGATTGACTAGATGGTAAAGGAATACCTTCAACAGGGACCATTGTCATGAAACCAAAAAGCTCTTTAAGTTTAAAAATTGTAATAGCCTGGCCCATCCTTTTTAATGGTGCATGGGCGGAAGATTCAGAAATTTCAACGAATCTCCCCAACAACTCTGTTTTCTCATTGTGGGTCAATGTTAAAGAAAGAGAGTCCAGGTCAGAAGCAAAACAAGCCAAGTGACCAAACCTGCTCGGGTAGGAAGAAAAAAACAATAAGGATAAATAATATGTTTGGTTATTGAAATGATTGTTACATAATCAGAAAATAGGCTTAACCAACGAGGCAACTACTGAATTGAAGATAGGAAATAGGATAAACCAGTAATTAAAAGTTTATGAAATGAGCATAATAATATAAACAACGATACATAAATACATTCCCATGTTACTCAAAGGCGTCGACAGATTAATTGGCAGCAGCATAAATAAAACAAAGATAAAAATTGAAAACATGTAGAATAAACCGTTAGAACACAACAGGAAATATTAGAACAATTGTAACCACAAACCAATGAAACAGGTAAGCTCAAATGTGAAAACAAGATATGATTTCAAATGAGATGAAGCCATAAGGCGGAGAAAGAGTTTATGTTTTAGTAAGACAAGGCCAGCTACCAAACATGAAAACTTACACCAAGTTGAACAATAAAAATATTCTGGCCAGAGTTAAATTCCCAAGTGCAAGATTCTAAAAAAACTGGCTTTAGGCAAGCCTCACACTACATCCCTCAAAGTATAGGCAAGCTCTAGTTTATGGGACAACTTTTACGTATAACATTGAAAAGATGTCCATTTTCGAATCCTGGAGATTAAAATGCAGAAGCCTTTTTTACATAATCTCAAAAATTTTCTCAATGCCACATATGTGATAACCAGGACAAATTTTGGGAGGCATTTTTAATTTTTCAACACAACTTTGAATTAAAATTTTAGTTAGATAAAAGCTTTGGGATAAAAATTCAAGGAGAATTTATAAAAAGATCATGCATAAGAAAACTTGGTAGTATAGTGATTGGGTAGAGAAAACATTAAGATGAAAAGATCAACTTTCCAAAAAAATGTTAAAAAGCAAATATGATTAAAGATAAAATATAAAAGAAAACTAGAAGTTTGAAAACATGACAGTCGCAAACCCAAAGCCATAGCCTCTAACAAATTACATAATAAGCTAGGTATTAAGAAATGACAAAATGGCATAGTTAAAACTTTTAAAAATATAAACACATAATGGCTAAGATCAAAGGAAGAATCCAAAAATTTTAATCAAGTTTAATGTAATAAAACTGAAGATAATAAAACTTAATTAAAGAATCAAATATCAATGGAGGATAGATACTTTATTTTCTATAAAATTTTGAAGGAGAGATACCTTTTTAGAAGAGCAAAGCAAGAAAAAATAAATCATAAAATTTACAATACATTTGTAAGACCCTTAAATATCAATGGAGGATAGATACTTTATTTTCTATACAATTTTGAAGGAGAGATATCTTTTTAGAAGAGCAAAGCAAGAAAAAAGAAATCATAAAATTTACAATACATTTGTAAGACCCTTAAATTTCAAAGAGGTGTATTTAAAATTTATCTTTAAATTATCTAATTTTCCCACTTCTCAAAAATGCTCAGAAATATTTTATAATATTTTAATATTTTGTTTTGATCATTTTGTTATATTGAGAAACATATAAATAAATATATATAAAAAATTATTAATTAACTTCTTAGTGAAATTATTTTCCGAAGGAAGTTATATTTAGAGCAGGGGCATGAAAGTAAGGTTAAGGCAAAAGTAATAAAAAATAAAAAAGGAAAAGGATAAGGAGAATGAGAAGGAGATAGAGGAAGAGGCAATATAGGAGAATGGGATGCTAGAGACTTAGGTAAGATTTTTTTATTTTTTTTTTTTTTTTTTTTTTTTTTTTTGGTATGCTTAAAAACTTTAACAAGGATAAATTTTTTAAATTGCAGTTTTAGGCTAATTGATTTTTTAAAATATTATTTTAGAAATTCGTATTTATTGAAAAGATTGATATTGTTATTTAATTGTTTAGAAAAAAATATAATCAAGGGAAAATAAATTTAAGGAAATCTATGGCAGGAAAATCTTATAGAGGCAGATAATGGAACAGCTCACAAGTGGAGGTTCAAACTATTCTTTCCCTCCAACATATCATAAGCCAGGGATGGATGAGGGAAAATGCAGAATTATACAAGCGGTAATTTTAGGAAATCCAAACGTAATAGAACTTGGCACAACAACGTGAAGACCCAAATGTTGCATTTCTTTATAATTCAAGCAAGTAATTTTTAAACTTATAGCTAGAGATTAAAATAGAGTAGCGCATTGTTGTGCCCATACAGCCTTACATAGCAACTTTGTTATGTAAAATGTAAATGAACAACTTGCATTTTATTTCCTATATAGTAGAAAATAAGTCACATTGTTTAGATGCCTGAGGAATAGTTTTTGGTACACTTTTTGTATATTTTTTGAAGTACTAATCCAAAATATAACTTTCAAGGTGCAACACATAACACATTAATATATTTAAAGCATATTTAACAAAAATTAACCATTTAAATTATACGAAAGTAATCCAAAAATTTCAATTAAATATATCTACACAGTATCTAAAAAACAACAAATTTCCAAACAAAAGGCATAAACTTCATATAATGTCTCAAAACAAAATTTCTATTTTACAAAGTTATATAACAGAATATGATCATAAAATTGAACTAATTGTACTCATCCTCAGCCATTTATTTTTTTTCCTGTAAAAATAATCATAACAATCTAGTGAGAAGAACTGTAAACAATTTGTCAGCTAACCCTGAATGAAAATAATCATAAATTGGGTACATATGATCAGTACATAGAAAATTAAATTTTGACTAAATAAAAATTTATATTAAATACTATCACAAGATGATGGCAGTATAATTGCACAGATAATTCTTTTATCCATGCATTATGTTTAATCAAGAACCCAATTACATTTACATTACTTTTTAAATGCATCAAATCCTTCTTTTGCTTATTTATTTGTTGTTGTCTTGTATTTTATTTTAGTTTAGAATATGTCATACAGTTATTTAGGTTTATTGGCCATAATAATATAATGAGTAATACCACAATATAAAATATAAACTCAGCCAAAATATTACATCATTAAATTCAATGGAGGCCAAGTCAAACTCAGCATTATCTCTATTGAACTAAATTAAAGATCATTTGCCCTGATTGGAAACTCTTTTGCCCTATTTGCACAGCTATCATAAACACGTAATTGTGAATCTGTCCCTCCATAATATGAAATATCTTAAGCTCCATACTAATTCATTTTTTAGCACTTAAATAAGCAAGTTATTCAATTTAAAATAAGTTAAATAACAGTAGATAAAAAAATTCAATTTAATAGTACTATATGTCTATTCAAAAGTGTTATCAACAAACCAATTAATTGTATAATAATAATATATTTAATCGAGAACTCGCAGCATCAAAATTTATGTGTAATCATTCAAACATGAATAGTGAGTTGTAAGAATGATTTTTACCTCCATAGTAAAATTTACATGTAATAACAGAGACAAAAGAATAAAAAACCTTCATTTTCTGTATTAGAATTTGCCCACCTTCCAATATGGATGATTCAACTCCCAACACTTATCTTTTGTAAACAATCACAAAAGTTTTTTCTCTTTTGTAAACAATCACAAAAGTTTTTTCTCATACAAGTATAAAGACATATAACTCTGATTTAAAATTAATTTATTAGAGGAATACCAAAATTTAAATTTTACAACAAAATATTATCCTTCTTAGCTCACAACTACGTGCAAACATGAATTAGTATGAGAAAATAATGTGAATGTAAAGAGGGAATGACGGGTATGCTTATTTATATCTATATCAATATCAATGTCTATCTATCTATATATATATATGTATATCATCAGCCTATGCATGTTTAGATAAGTGGAAAACCGAAATCCTAAATCTCAGTAAGATATTAGTGGGTGTCTAAAATTAAATTAAAACATCAGAAAATTTCATCAAAACGAAAACTAATTTCGAAACATCCCCATCTTCAAAAATTAGCATATAGCTCTATATAACAAAATAATGATTTATAAACATATAATATAAAGAAAAGTTTTATTATGATTTACATAAAAATTAATATTTTAGGTATAATTTATTTGAATACTTTCACCCGTATACTATCAAAAATTTGGATGTTATGGATACCATGCATGTGCTTTGACCTTGTGATAATGCCACTGAATAGCACCATAAAATATGTGGTTAAAATTAAGGCTCTCTAATTGAGTAGTTTGTTGCGAAATTGCAGCATTATATTATAATCAGTATCTCAAACTGAAACAGTGTACAAAAGTACATGTGTCGTTCAAGTAATAGAAAAATGATTAGAATTTAGATACTCACCTCAGTTGTCATACTAAATTCTTAACCTTGGGTAACTAGCTAGACGTCGCAATAACTTTAAGTTGAGCTTAATAACTTATAAAACATAATATTAAACTTTAAGATTTAAGAAATTTTTGTCAATCAAATTAATAATATTAAACTTTAAGATTTAAGCAATTTTTTTCAATCAAATTAATATTCTTAGTTTAGGATTAATTTACCTCAATTTTACGAAGCCGTCTTACAAATAGCTTTCACATGCTTGCCTCAAACTCATCATCTCGAATAAACAAACAGAAATCTGAAACGACTTAAGAATTTATGATATCTTAGTTCATAAAGTGATTCAACTCAAAATATAATTGATTTGTCAAAACATACCTTAAATGACTTCTAAGCAACTGAACCCTTCTCCGAGTTGCTAAAACTTCTTTCATCTTCTTCTTATCTTCTAAATCTTCTCTTCCCCTTTGATGAATCCATACTAAAACCCCTACGGAAACTCGCAAACCACTTTCGACACTTCTGGCAGAAGATCGGCTCCTCTGGTGGCTACTAAAAACGAATAATGCACGAAAAACGAGACAAATCACAAAATGGAATTAAGAGGATTGAAAAGAAATTCTTAAGTAACCTTAAAATCAATTTCTCACTTACCAATTTCGTCCTCGAATTCGAATTCATGGCATGCGGCTCTCGGCGGGCCGCTCGCTTCCTGCAGGTCATGTTTGCAAGTCGCGGTTGTGCTCAGCCCACAACTTCTGCTACAGGAGCCATGCAGGAGCCCTTATGTCGAGTGCAATGGAGGCAGGGAGAACGATATCATAAGAGTGGGAGAAATTCGGGCTCTGGAGACTCCCATTCAACTGAATCAGTGATAAATGTCGCAAGGTAAGTCGATGGCTACATTGTATGTATGTGAGATTAAGAATAATTAGGTTGAATTAAAGTTAATTAAACTTATAGCTTCCAAATATTATCTCCCAATCCAATCATAATAAATATAGTGTTTTCAATTGAATTGATTAATTTAAAGTGTATAAATTTATAAAATTGCTTCGGTCGAAATATGAGAGGTGAAATTTTGAGTACATTTTAAGTTGCCAAAAGTTTAATTCAGTCTCTCAAAAACTGGTTGTTACAATCTTCCCTCATAAAATTTTGTTCTTCAAATTCATAAACTTCACATCAACTATATATTTTATGGGGATGAAACAAAAAATGATTACAAAAGTTTGTTTCGTGTTAAGTGATGACTAAAGCACATGTGATAAAGTATACATCTGATAAATCCAACATAACACCCAAAAAACAATTCATCCAACAAACTATGCATCAGCATCAGTGGCAACATGCACTTATGAGTTAAGAAATAAACTCTTGGGGAATTGTTCTGCCTTGGTTGCTCCTTACGAGTCACAATATTAGTTGTTATTATCCTCTGCTGACCACTTCTAGAAGTAGATTTATCCTAAAAGTTCCTTTGAGTTGGATTTTTTCATGGGTTAACATCTAATGTGGAACTCTAGACAAACATAGGGTACTTTCTCCTCTGATGTACCTGTTGTCTGCATAAGTAACACAGTTTCATTCCAAATAAACATTCACCTCAATGTTGCTTCTCACACTTAACACCGGGTTGTATAGAGTTGCTGTCAGCCTAGCTAATAACTCCAACCAATGTAGTATTTCATCTTCTTCCCAATAGACTCTCCTTCTCCTGAATAAACTGTTGGAGTCACTTCTTCCAAACTCTTTCTCTTGTGCAAACATCTACGTTTCTAAGTCTACTGAAAATCAATCTCCACCTACCTCCACTAGTACTAAATAGTCTTCAATACTAAGTCGCACTAGAAGCTGCCTAATTGAATCCTTCAATCCAAAAATAAATATGTTTCATTTCTCAGCATTTGAAATAAGTTGCAGTACATATCTTGATAGCATGGTAAACTTCATTTTGTACTACATAATTGATTGATCTCTTTGAACCAACATAATGAATTTATTGGGCACCTGTCTTCTTGCCGACAGTGGTACAAATCAATCTTTGAAGGTTCTCCCAAACTCGTCCCACTGCACTAGTTCTACCTCCAAAATTCTCCAACATTTATCCTTGCAACCATCTTTAGCTTCCTCTTCAAAAGTAAATGTAAAAAGTGTAACTCTCCTCTCCGATAAACATGACAGCCCATCTAAAATATTCTCCACTCTTAATAACCAATTTTCAGCTTCTACTGGCTCTCCTGCTCCAGAAAATAAAGGTGATTTCATATCTTGAAAGAGCTTCAAGTACTTATCCATTGATGCTCCTCCATTGCTACTCCCTTCAGATTTGAAATTCTTAATCAGTTGAGTCTCTGCATTCATTACACAGAGAATGCACCAACAATGACTGACATTTTGGAGTAAAACTGATTCTACATTCTCATCTCTGGCCCTTTTTTTTGGATCATCCATACTTCTGAAATAATAACCATATAATTTAATTATATTCAAACAGAATTTTTAATTTATATTATTATAACTTAATCCAATTATTCTATTGGCTCTTTCTTTAACTTTAATGTTATTTAATCTAAACATCTTGCTCCGATACATTTTGTCACGATCTGACCCGGAGCTTGAAATTAATCAAGGCGGTAATGGATGGTCAGAAGATGAAAATTAATTGTATGTTAATCTATTTGTTATCACTAACAGTTTAATATTTAAAAAAACATGAAATTATCACTAAATACGGGAATTAAAATTAACAAGTTGAAATTTATACCATTCCAATTGTCGTTCTCGCTTCCTTTTATATATTTGCTCCTCTTTTGTCCATTTTGCTACAATATTTAAAACATGCAAATATATTAAAACAACATAATGAGTTATATAAACATAACCCTGGAATAATCACTCTCTTAAACTACAGTAATCCAAGGAAAAGAATACAAATGCATACTGCTTTTTCATATTTTTATAAGAAATCTTATAATATGTTAGTCTTTCATGCTTTTATAAGAAATCTGATAATATATTACTGCATGCATCAGTGACATTTTTCAAAATAAAAAAAAAATTAGAGGCTTTTGTATGCATTTACTTTATCTTTATTTTTATTTTATAATATTTACATGCATATTTGTCTCTATGAGGATCACCATCAACAACAAGCACACCCTTAGTCGATATTACATCGTCGGTTCCCGTCGGCAGATCGATTAGCAATATAAACATCACAATTGTCACGAGTGACATGGCCCTTACATGCCTTATGGTCGATATTATTTCATCGACACGGCGGTTAGCAATATAAACATCACAATTGTTTGGGGAAGTAAGCTTTGGTTTACTCGCCTCTGACCGATATTATCCCGCAACACAGCGGTTAGTAATCTAATCATCACAATTGTCTATGGTGGTAGAAAAACTCTACATATGCGGGTAGATTAGCATCCCCTACCTGGAAAAGGGGGTGAACTCCTCTGAAAATGCTTATACAAGCATTCATATATAATTTATTTCATTCTTCATAATATATATATTATTCTAAAATATCTTTACGTATCTATTAACATGCATATTTATTTTATTGTGTAACTATTCATTATACAAAACTCTCATATCATACAAATCATTTTTCTCATGTATATCTTTTTTGTATTATGTTTATTATGCATATATGATTCATATCATGTTTAGCTTGTATACCATACGTATCACACATGTCATGCATCTCATCCATATTTTTCATGCATAACTTGTAAATCTCTCTGTCAACATATATTATTTATCTAACAATATAAAAAGTCTAACTAAATCTGAGCATACATAGAGTCACGCAATATACTAAAATGCATTCTAAAAAAAAAAGATTACTAAAATTTAAAAATATAATTAATCACCTTGGTTGTCACACTAAACTTCTAATTATGGATAACTAGTTGGACGTTGCGATAACTTTTATGTTGAGCGTAATAGCATATAAAACATAGTATTAAACTTTAAGATTTAAGCAATTTCTATTACTCGAACTAATCTTTTAGCTAAGGATTAATTTACCTGAATTTTATGGAGTCATTCTATGAAAAGCTTTCACATCATTGCCACGAACTCGCTAGTTTGGAGAAACAAGCTGAAATTTTAAATGACTTAAAAATTTAGGATATCTTAGTTCATAAGGTGATTTAACTCAAAATGTATTTGTCAAAATATACTTAAACGGCTTCTCGACAACCTAACCCATCTCCGAGGTGCTAAAACTTCTTTCCTATTCTTCCTATCTTCTTAATCTTCCCATCCCCTTCATTGAATTCACGCTAAAACCCTTACGGAAACTCGCAAACCACTTTCGATACTTCCGACACAAAATTTGCGCCTCCAACAACTACCGAAAATGAACAATACACGAAAAAAGAAGTAAATCTCAAAATAAAAACAAGAGAAAGAAAATGAAAGTAATATCATTAAAATCAATTTCTCACGTACCAAATATGTCCCGGAATTCCATTTCTTAGTCTGCGGCTCTTGGCGGGAGCACGCCTTTTTCAGTCACAACTGCGGGCACCGCTATGCTCCGCCCGTAACATCTACTATAGAAGTCGCGCAGGAGCGCTTCAACCGAGTGAGATCTATACAGGGAGAAGGATATTGAAAGAAACGGAGGAATTCAGAGGCTATGGAGAGTCTCATACGACCAGACCGATGATAAATATCGCGAGGTAACTTGGTGGTTGCTATGTATGTACGGGAGATTAAAATAATTAGGTTTATTTAAAGTTAGTTAAACTTATAGCTTCCAAATTTTATATTTCTCAATCCAATCACAATAAATATATAGTGTTTTATATCAAATTGATCAATTTGATGCGTAGAATTTCATAAAAATTTTTCGATCAAAATCTGAGAGATGTGAAATTTGAGGTACATTTTAAGCCGTCAAAAATTTTACCCAATTTCTCAAAATTGTTTATTACAAGTCTTCTCCTTTGATGTCTTCTTTCTTTTCACTTGTTTTCTCTCAGTTTACTTTCTCATACCTCAACTCCACACTTCATTTAACACTTCCTACAATCAGCAAAGTGTCTCCACTTGATAACTTCCTCGAAATCGCAAGGATAACACTCTAAGCTAGCTCTAAAAGTATAATAAAATTATTTGGTTGGGGCTGATGTGTTGCGGCACTAGATTGATGGCACCAGAATACTATGAAGGTGTTGCAGTGTTTAGCCGCCGCACTACTGCATTGAGCTTTCTACCTTCTCCTTAAAATTTTGCTCCTTCTAGAGTTGAGGCGCTCCAATCTATGGCGCTAAAGCACTTAACTCCCATGTCTTCAAATAGCAACTCTCCTGTTTTGTGGCACTCCAATGTTGGATACCAATGATTAGGTGGTACGCTTGGGTCTCTAAACATTTCTTCAGTCTCTGCAAACTCGAGGCACTCGGTTGTCATTTAAGCATCAATTTTCTAGCATTGCGGCATTAAAGGATAGTGCCATAGCAATAGTAGAGGTGCGTGTTTTGAACAAAGTGTTGATGCACTATCTTGAAAATTCTTGAATTCTATTTCAACTTCTCCTATAGAATTTCTTGCAAAAAATAATACAATTAGTTACTCTTACATAATAATTTTTATAATTATATAATTCACTCATCTCACTCAACAAATACCCCTAGACTCAATCTATTAGTTATTCTTAAACAAATAAAAAAAATTTATTATAACTTTGATTTATTTTAATATTACAAGACTTTATGCTCCTCAAGTATGTTTATACATGTTCAAACGAATAATTTTGTAATGCCTGGAAGAATTAATACAAATGATATCTCTTAAAGAAAGAATTTTTAAATGGCCTCGAAATCTTCCACTGCAATTCATAATTTTAAATCATAAATTTTAATTGTTAATATAGAAACCCATTTAAAAAATAAATATTTATATAATTTAAACTTAAATTATTCAAATGACTTACCTTAGGCATCATGAACAACTTCTTTAAGCTAACGCACGCGAGCTCCGCCCCTCTTCTTCTTCTTCTTCTTCTTCTTCTTCTTCTTCTTCTTCTTCTTCTTCGTGAATTTGGCGAAACCCAATAAAGAAGCATACTGCCTCAACTCCCCTTCCTCCTCTTTTCCCTGCACACAAGCACAGCAGAAACATGGACTCGTCTTCCTCTTCTCCTACACACAGCTCGATGCGCGTTGAACTTCACAGGTAGGATGCGAGCTTCGACGTCGCTTCTCCACGCACGACACAAGCTTGTTCCCTCCACTTTCACACAGTAGCAGCGCATGAGGACAAAGGCGAAGCCATTGGACAAGGTCATGAAGGTTTTCTTCTTCCTTTACAAGAGTACGACGTCAAAGCCACCACGATGTCTTAAACACAAATTTGGTAACATCTATCTTCTTCTTTCTCCTCCCCCTTTCGTTCACTCGTTCTTTTCGAAGGCTATGAGTAAATGGATCGCAGAAAACCACCTCTCAACTCTAATAATCAAACCAAAGCGATAATTATTCTTTACACTATATAAATTTCATTCTTGAAGTTTGAAAATAAGCATAAAAGTAAACATACCTTAAGAGAAAAGTTGTGGATATATTTCTTGCATCTCAGAAACCTTCTCCCAAGTAGCATCCTTTTTTGACCCATGCCTCCATACAATCATCACAAACAGAATCTCTCTGCTTCGCAATTTCTACAGATCATAATCCATAATCCTTTCAAGCTCCTCAACATATATCAAATCAGGCTGAATGTCAAGAGAGTCTGTTATCACCCTACTGGCCTCATCTGTAATATACTTTCTCGGTGAAGAAATGTGGAAAACATCATGCACTACCTGCATATCAGTTGGTAAAGTCAATATGTAAGCTACTTTACCAATCCTCTCCACAATCTCAAATGGACCAAGAAATCTGGGGCTCAATTTTTTCTCTTTCCCAAGGCGATCCACACCCTTTAATGGACTGACCTTGATGAAAACAAACACTCCAACTTCAACTTAACAGGTATATGGAAGGCATCATAGTATTTCCTTTGTCTATCCTATACTGCCCTCAGTCTATCTCAGATCAGTCTCATCTTCTAAGTAGCGTCATTAACCAAATCAGCTCCAACGATCTTTCTTTCACCTATTTCAGCCCAACATAGAGGTGTCTTGCACTTCCCTCCATACAAGGATTCATATGGAGCCATCCCAATAATAGCTTGGTAATAGTTATTATAGCAAACTCTACCAAACTCTACTAAAGATATATGTGATTCTCAACCTCCACCAAAGTCAATAACTCCTAACCTTAGTAGGTACTCCAAGGTTTGAATAGTCCTCTTTGACTGACCATATGACTGAGGTTGAAATGTTGTACTAAAGATCAGTTGAGTGCCCAAAGCTTCCTGAGCCTTTTTCTAAAATCTAGAGGTAAACATGTCATCTCTGTCGGAGACAATAGACTTTTGTACTCCATGCAACCTCACAATCTGATCCACATATAATTTGGCTAGCTTATCAACTGGATCTATCTGTTTAATAGGCAGGACATGTGCAAAACTTAGATAGTCGATTGATAATTACTCATATGGAATCACGACCCTAACGAGATCTACGCAAACCAATCCATAAGGAATTTGTGATATGTAAGTTTTAGGTGGAGTCTGGCTAGTGTTGATTTTCTTTAAATTTGTGAGCTATGGGTTTCGGGTATGATGTGTAGGTGACCTGAAGTTTCAAGTAGGATGTGTAATATGTAGATGTATTAATCTATAGAGCTACATTTATGGTACAAATGGATATTTAAAGCGTTAGATCATGAATGCATAATATATTATATCCAGGGAGAAAATGATTTACTGATGAGTTAATTGTTGGTGTTGAAGAGTTCGTTCAGGTGGCATCGCAGCTGCTTGTTTATCACTTAGAAGATAGGTTTTGATGTCAATATGCGAAGCACAAGAATTAAGCGTATCTGAAACCTGACGAAGCAAAGTTAGGCCTATACCGTCGGGGGTTTAAACTGGATTATTGATATTGGACTTCACAAGATGAATTTAAACCAGATGTTCAGTATGATCACGTGGAAGTCTCATCAAGTTATGCCCCACAAACAAATCACAATTCTAGGCATGTATAAGCAAATGATTAATGATGCGACCAGAGCTAATTTTGTTGCAAGTATGTCTGATGAAGACTAGGAATCGAACAGTAAAGCGCAACAATTCTATTAACTATTAAATGTCGTCCGACAACCATTGTGAGAAGGATGCACTTCGCACAGAGTTAAAAGTTCTTCTATGAATTTTAAGTATTAAATCTGATTTTAACATGCTCAGGGAATGCTTCAGTCAGACAGCAACATTATTAAAAGAAATAAATCCTGCTGGTATTTTAGTTCTTGAATATTTTTACATAACTAAAAAATTAGTGGAGAAGTTGGGGCTACTATCTGAAAAGATAGATTGTTGCGTCAACGGCTGTATGTTATATTACCGAGAGAATGAATAAGAGACAAAATGTAGATTTTGTAGCGCTGATAGGTTCAAGCCAAAAGGAAAAAAGAGTAAAAACCAGAAGAATATTCCTTACAAATGTCTCTTTTATTTTCTTCTTATTCCACGGCTCCAACGATTCTTTGCTTCTATGCGCAAAACTTCCCACATGATATTGGATAATACTAGATCTGTTGATGCTAGTACAATCACTTGTCTCTCAATTGGTGAAGCTTGGAAATACTTCGACCGCAGTTATCCAGATTTTGCAGTAAAACCACGCAACGTCAGGCTTGACTTTTGTGCAGATGAGTTCACACCTTACAGTCATGCTGTAACACATTATTCTTGTTGGTCAGTTATTATCACGTCATATAACTTGACCCCTTATATGTGTATAATTGCGTCGTTCTTATTTCTAACATTGATCATACCATATTCACATAGCCCAAATAGTAAAATTGATGTGTACTTACAGCCTATTATAGATGAACTACAGGTATTGCGGGAAAACCGGAGTGTTGACTTATGATATTGCAACGAAACAAAATATTTACTTGAGAGTTGTTCTTATGTGGATGATCAGTGATTTCTCTACCTATGGAATGCTATTTGGTTGGAGCATAGCCGGGAAATTTGGATGTCCCTACTGCATCAACATAGCATTCACTTTGAAGCATGGAAGATAAAATTCATGGTTTGATTATCACCAAAAGTTCTTAGCACGTGATCACCCATTGCGAAAAAATAAAGATGTATTTTTCAAAAATAGAGTTGAAAGATCAAGTTCAACCCCAAAGATTAGTGGAAGCGATGTATTGTGGATGATCAATGGAGTTCAAAAGATCACTGAGAGACTAGACATAGACTCAATTCATCTTCCAAATTATGGCGTTACACATAATTGGATGAAGCGGAGTACTCTTTGGGATTGTCCATGTTGGAAAATCAATCTGATTGTGCATAATCTGGATGTTATGCATATTGAGAAAAAAAAATTTTATAATATATTTAACAGTTCTCTTGATATCAAGAAAAAAACAAAGACAATGTCAACGCAATAATGGATTTGAAAAAGTATCGCAAAAGAAAGATGTTAGAATTGCAAAAGACAAATGGAGGTAAAGTAATAAATCCCAAAGCTACAAATTATCTAACATCTAATCAACGAAAAGCAATCTTTGAGTGGTTGCATTCCTTTAAGTATCTAAGTGGTTCTGCCTCTAACATAGGTTAATGTGTTATTTTGGGCACGGAAAAAATATTTGGCATGAAGAGTCACGATTGTTATATTTTCAAACAATGCTTATACCTATTACATTTAATGTTTTGTCAAAGCCGGTACTCGATCCATTAATCGAAATCAGTACATCTTTCAGGAAGTTGTGCGCAGACACTTTGAACATCATTCTTTACGAAGTCTTGACGCGAATTCTCCATAATTGTTGTGCAAGCTCGAACGGATATTTCTTCCCAGCTTTTTTGACTCTATGAAGCATCTGTCATTTATTTATCACGAGGCTAAACTGGGGAGATTGGTGCAATGCAGATGGATGTATCCCTTTGAGAGGTATGTAATTTATTTTAGACAGAAATATTATCTTATTTTTTAAAAAATTAAATAAACTGTGCAAATTTCTAAATAAAATAAAATAAAAATTTAACAATAAAGCACGTCCTGAGAGTTTGATATGCGAGACATGTCTATTAAAGGAAATAATTACTTTAAGTTCTTATTATTTCGATCAAGAGTAACATATGCATGAAATTGTTGGTCAAAATACTTTGCAAACAAAGTTATCGGTATTTCAAATATTTGGTGAACAATTAGGCAGGCATGGTACGCGCTACCTAATCAATAGATGGTTTAAAGCAGCTACTTTGTATGTTCTACTGAACTACGATGAAATAAAACCATTCCTATAATAAGATTAAATATAACCAGATATTTTTAAGGAATGTTATACCAATTAATTCAGATATACAGGTCACAATGATGTCCGCAGATTATTTACGGAGAGCTTGAACGTAGAAAATGACTCTTTTTTAATCAAGAAATCTGAAAAAAAAATTCAACATGGTTCAAATTACACATAAGTTGAAGTAACTTTTAAATTCACCGGTATATTGTGTAATTGTACTAATACAAAGTTAAACTAATTATTCTATGGAACTTCTACTAGGTCCACAATACAAGCAACAGAATCACAGACCAAGGCTTATTAGATCTTGCTAGGGGGTCTAATCGTAGCATGAAAAAATGTCAAATATTTGAAGTTAACATTTACAAATTTCACACGACCTCCTAGTGTGAAGGAAAACAAACTTATAATTGTGGTATTTGTGTTAGAGAAAACACACAAATAATCAACTATTACGATATAATAAATAAAGTAGTTCAGTTGCAATATCTGGGCTATGTTGAATGCAATGTCTACATGTTCAACTGTGAGTAGCTTAATACCATACCTAATCGAGGAACTTGGACGCTCAACCGGTATAATATTGTCGAAGTTAGGATGAACAGAAAATATGCAAAGTATGACCCATTTATTCTGGCAAGTCAGGCTAATCAGGTTTACTATGTTCAATATCCTGGCTGCGCAAGAGATAAACTTGATTTGATTGTTGTATTAATGAATAGACCACGAAAAATTGTGGAGATGCAGAATGCTATCAAACCTATTCACTAAGAGTCAGTCATGTCTAATTTTCATATTCAACTTAGATCACTCAATGAGTTAAACGTAGAAAATACCACGAGGATTCATGAAGAAGTCCCTCTAGATATAGATGAAAATGATGACGAGATTGATGAAGAAAATTTAAGTTCTTCAACATCTGAATTATCGAATGAGATGAATTAAAAAATGGTATGTATACTTAGATGAGTAATTTTTGCACTTTTTTGTCTTTACTTTCACTTCTTACACTGTAGTTATCCTTCTTAATTTTCTTTATTTTTTTGCGTGGACACGACATGTTTCACTTCTCTGATTTTACTTTTTTGTCTTACATTACATACAAATCATGCTTGTTAATTCTATTTTTTTTTTCTTGTTGCAGATGGTAGGTTCTTAGCCTCCCGAGAGACCCTACCTTCAAGTGACTTTGAAGAACACGTATCGAAGGCTAAAGAAGGCCGTCATTTCCACTGACAAGTACATCACTCGTGCAGCAACTTTGGTGACCCCTTTTCTTGCTCTTCCTCCCACACCAGGTCCCTCGCAGGCACCACCTCCCACTCCACCTTATTTCTGCCCATCATCCTCATCCGATGAGCTAGGCCCCTCAACTCCAGCACCTCAGATGGCTGACACCGCCGACAGAGTCTATATTGAGTTAGAGGGTGACTAGTAAGGCAATTTTCTTTTTAACAGTATAATAATTTCAATTTTTCATTCGATTTTATAATATACTTAATGGATTATTTGCAGGTTCTACGCCCCCAAGCCGCTCGTGATGTGGATCACAGAGATCATCCGGAGCAGATATGATCAGTCATATCTTTCATGGAAGCAGATCTCGATTACCACTCAGAAAATGTATTTTAAGGAGTTTTAGGTATAATATTTAAATTAGAAATAGAAAGTTAACCCTAACATGTTGCATTAGACCCCTCAAAGATGCATCACGGATATTTGAAATCCAAGAGAACCCAAAAGAATTACTAATACTAGAGCAGACAAGAAACAAGTCATCAGCTTCTGAAAAGCCTCACAACGATCAGACCAGTCAAACTTCACCGCCTTCTGAGTCTACCTTGATAGTGGCATAATAATTTGTAAAAACCCCTCAACAAATATCCTGTAATAATAAGTCAAACCTAGAATACTCATGACCTCAATAACAGTAATAAATCTTGACAAATTTGCAATCGCCTTCACCTTGTTCTGATTCACAGATATGTTGTCTCCACTAATAATGTGCCCAAGAAAAGCCACATTTTTAAGCCAAAATTCACATTTAAAAAATTTGGCATGGAGTGTATTCTCCTTCAAAACCTATAACGCAACATGTAAATAATCTGCATGACTGACTTAATTCCTCGAATATACCAGAATATCATTTATAAAGACAATCACAAAAGTGTCCAAAAACTACTTGAAGACCCTGTTCATTAAGCCAATGAAAACTGTTGGAGCATTTGCCAGTTCAAACAGCATCACCAAAAATTCATAGTGCACATATTTAGTCCTAAAAGCAGTCTTCATTGTGTCTTCTTCTTTAATCTTCAATTGGTGATAGCCTGACCTCAAATCAATCTTTGAAAATATTGAAACCCCATCCAACTGATATAACAAAGCATCAATCCTCGTCAATGGATACTTATTTTTAACTGTGAGTTTATTCAACTTTTTGTAGTCAATACACATCATGAAGCTACCATCCTTCTTCTTCACAAATAACACTGAAGCTCCGCAAAGTGATGTGCTAGGTCTGAATCAAGTAACTCCTGTAGTTGGCTCTTCAGCTCCTGCAACTCCTTAACTATCATTCTATAAGGTGAATTGGATACAGGCTCAGAACCTAGCAAGAGCTCAATACTTAAATCAACCTCTCACATTAGTGGTGGGTCTGGTAAATCATCCAAAAACACTTCTAGATATTCTCTTACCACAGAAATATCTCTCAAAGACTTCATTTCCTTGGAAATATTTGTCACCTGAGCAAGAAAACTTTGACTTTCATGATTCAGCAATTTGCAAGCTTTCATGCAAGTAATTATCATAGATGCCAGCCCTCTGTCACCAGAAAATTTAACTTCCGCCTCCTCAAGTACATCTATTTTAACAATTTTCTTATTGCAACCAATAGTGAAAAAATTTTAGGATATCCAATCCATGCCTAAAATCACATCAAATTCTACCAAAGGTAACACAATTATTTGACATGTGTGCTGCTTGGTGGCACCAAAAGCATGTGTTGGATCCAAACAGAAACTCAACCTTGTGTGACCTTCCACACTTGTCACACTTCTTCACTTCAAACTGGGTGACAACGCTGCTAGATCTAGAATTCTTAGCACTTGTACAAACTGACTGAAAGGACTGCCTCTGAGAGCTTTGAGAAAATATGGATCTCTCTAAATTTCTTATATTTTGAATATTCCTCCTCTAAGCAGCCTCCAGATTCAGCTTAATCCTATTAGCACTCTCCATCAGAACAAAGTAATCATCGATACCAAAAGGAATCAATGATTGTCTAATCACATCCCTGAGCCCAGACAAAAATTGGTGGCACTTCACTGCATTATGAATCAACTAAGGCACATATCAAGGAAGCATTGAAAATTCAGCTTCATACTGCATAAACTTATCATGAATTTGACTTCGGGCGGACAGTGATACAAATCAGTCTCTAAAGATGCTCACGAACTCATCCACTAAATCATGTGACTAGCTCTATCCCTAAATTTCTCCTGCAATTGTCCACGCCACCATCTCTCTGCTTCTCCCTCTAAAGCAAAAGTGGTTAGTATAACCATCCCCTCGAGACGACAAGATAATCCATCGAGAATCTTCTCCATTATCAGCAACTAATTTCAACATCTATTGAACCTCCTCCAGAAAAAAACAGTCTCAAATCCTGAAATAACTTCAGTATTTATCCATCTCAACTCCTCTACTGTAGCTGGCCCGAGTTTGAGAATTCTTAATCAAGTGCGGTATTGCAGTCATCATCTCAGTAAATGCATTTGCATTTATAGTAAAATTATGATCGGACACATTAGCTTCTACAATATCATCTCTAGCTTCTCCTTTATTATCCATATTTCTAAAATAACATAAGAAAAGTATGATCGGACACAATTTAATCTTTTATTCATATCACTTATAAATTAATTTAATCATCATAATGACTCTTTTAAATCATAATGAAACGTAAATTCTCTAATGACAATTTTGCACAATCTAGTTCGATGCTTAGAATTAACTAAAGTTGTTAATGCAGTCGTACAATATTAACATCTAACTTTCCTCAAAATTTTCAGCAATTTCTAATATATAAAAAAGCCACTAATCCACAAAATACAATAAATTTAAATCATCCAACAACAACAACATCCACAAACAATATTTTAACCAAGAATTGAATAGTTGAACAAAAACCGACAAAAAAAGCAAATAAACTATCAAAAAGAAAATACTTAGCAGCATTAGTCTTTCTCTGATAGACCAAGTATCTCCTATCATACATATCAATTTATAATTTTCCTTCTCTTCAAAAAAAATATTTAACTTCTGTTGTAAGACCTAGTAAGTGATTATAAATTAATATGCATTAAGCTAATATGTTATCCTATGCATGAATGACTGAGAAAATATGTGGTTAATTTCATTAAAACTATAAATTTATCCCTTACGGTTCCACTTTAAGTATTTATCGTTTTTAATTTCTTTAACAGTCATCAGAGGATTACCGTCATGCATGAATGTATCTTAAAAAATGCGCCCGAATGCACCCTCAAAATGTGTTCGAAGACACCATCAAAAATGTACCCGAAAATACCCTCAAATTGCACCCAAAATCGCACATTTATCATTTTTTCTAACGTGCACGGGTACATTGCATCCCCTGTCAGTATCATCTGGTGTAATCATGTATGACTTAAATACTTAACTTTCATTTCATTTCATTTAAATTATATTCTTTTAAAGATATTAAGCTTTCTTTTTTCTTTTTACCTTTATTTTCCTTTCATTCTTAAACTACAACATGCATATTAACATAAAATAATTTTCTAAATCTCTAAAGAAATTCTTTATTAATAAACTTTAAATTCAATATATATAAAATAATAATTACTCACCTCGACTTAGAAGACCTCTGAAAAAGTTTATTACTTCTCATTTCCTAGCACATAAACCAATAAAATGTGCATATACTTATAAGAATTTTGTTTTAATGAAAAGACTTCAATGTAGCTAGCTTATTTAAAGATGTAAAAAAGATTAAAAAACTCTAACATCTATTAACCTTCAAGTTCTTAGTCTTCCTCAAAATTTGAGAATTTAGCATTTTTCTACACCTTCTGATTACATAAAAAATTTAATAACATTAATTTAAATAATTATACTATTTGATCTAATAATAATATATTATTAATATTTAGCTTATAAGTTGCTCAGGTTGATCCTTCTCCTAACTTCCACATTCCTCAACTTCTCCTTTGAATCAGAAATCATTATATTAAGGTCCTGATTAAATTTTTATCTTCATTTAAACACTCACACACACAAAAATTCATTAAAAAGCATCATGAAAACCTAATACACCTTAAAATCCTATGGTTATCCAACTCTTCCTTTTCCCTCGAAATCTTCCACTATAATACCTAATTTAAAACCATAGACTATCATAACCCATTTAATAAATAAAAATTATATAATTAAAACTTAAATGATTCAAATGACTTGCCTTAGGCTTCAGTTTTATAGCTCTGGCCTCACGACCGCCTTCTTTAAGTTAACGCATGCGAGTTCCGCCCTCTTTTTCTTCATCTTCTTCTTCGTGAATTTGGCTAAACCCAACAGAGCAGCACATTGCCTCGACTCCCCTTCCTCCTCTTCTTCCTGCATGCGAGCACAGCAGGAAACCTAACCTCGTCTTCCTCTTCTCCTACATACGACTCGACGCACAATTAACTTCACAGGTAGGGCACGAGCTTCGACGTCGCTTCTCCACGCAATACACAAGCTTGTCCCCTCCTCTTTCGCAAAGTAGTGGCGCACGAGGACAATGGTGAAGCCATTCAACTAGTGCACAAGAGTTTCCTTCTTCCTCTACAAGAGCACAACATCATAGCCCCCAACCTCTTACATACGAATTTGGTAACCTCTTCCCCCCCCCCCCCTCGTTCGCACGTTCTTTCCAAAGGCTATGAGTAATGGATCGCAGAAACCCCCCATTCGACTCTGATAATCGAACTAAAGCAACGGTTATTCTTTACTCCGATTCAAAAAATTTTCCCTCTTTTTTTAGTTATTACAGATGAAGATATTTAATATAGATGGGTGAGATATTTTGATATAATTTTCAATAATATTTTTGAAAATATGATCGAGTTAAGTGATCTTAGTATCATTCGTAATAATAAAATGTTTATTTTATCGTCGCATTAGTAAAAAAAAAGTTAAGAAGGCTTTAAAAAAAATTAAAGTTGAAAAACCAGTAGTACCTGATGGTATCAAAATAGAAATGTGTAAATAATTAGGTAATTTAGGAATTACTTGGGTAACATAACTTTTTAATATTATTTTAAAAACTAAAAAGAAGTTTGAGGAGTGAAGGTAGTCTATTTTGATCTCATTTCTAAGAAAAAAGAGGATGCATAAGAGTACAAATTATAGTGGATTTAAGTTAACTTGTCACAAAATAAAGTTATGGGAGAGAGAGTAATTGAACATAAGTTAAGACGTGATATAAATATTTCTTATAATCAGTTTGGATTTATTTCAAACAAGTCTACTATAGATGTTATACATTTATTGAGAGGTTTGATGGAGAAGCACGGAGAGGGTAAGGAGAATCTACATATGATTTTTATTGATTTAACAAAAATTTACGATAAGGTTCCAAGAAAAGTTTTTTGGAGTGCTAAAAAATAAAAGTGTTGGAATATTCAAGTCGTTAAAGATATTCATGTTATAGTTATTACTTAAGTTCAAACAAATACAGGATTGATCAAGTATTTTTTTTATTTCAATTGGATTACATCAAGGATTCGCTTTAAGCCCACATCTTATTGTTTTAGTTATGGATGCTCTTACTAGACATTTACAAGAGGATGTACTTTGGTGTATGCTTTTCGTTGATGATACATTTCTTGAGGATAAGACTAGAGAAAAAGTTCATGAAATTTTTGAATTATGGAGGTCTACTTTAGAGTACAAAGAATTTCATTTGAGTAGATCTAAAACTAAATATATAGAACATAATTTTAATATTAATAGATCTAGTGACAGGGTTATAATAACAGGTAATCAAATCATTAAAATAAGTTAAAGTTTTAAATATCTAAGGTCTAATCTTCAAAGTGATGGTGATATAGAGGGGATGTTATTAGTAGAATTCAAGTTGGATGTTTTTGAAGTGGAGGAATGCATCGGGCCTATAGTGTGATAGAAAAGTTCCACTTAGACTTAAAGAAAAATTTTATAAAAAGGTGGTGAAACCAGCAATGCTTTATGGCGCAAAATTTTGGCCTATAAAAGAAAAGCATAAAACTAAGTGTTGTTGAGATAAGAATGATTAGGTGGATGAGTGGATTTACAGACAAAATGCGAAACGAATATATAATATGAAAAGGTTAACATAGCTCTAATGGCATACAAGATCAGAGAGAGTTGTGTTAATGGTTTGGTCACATTAAACGTCAAACATCTGATGATCCGATTACAAGAGCAGATATTTTAGATTTGACTTATGTTAAAAGAGGTAGAGAAATACCTAAAAAGAGCTAGGCATGCTGTATTAAAATGATCTTAATTAATTAGAATTAAATGAAACTATGACACTCAAAAGGACACAATAGAGAAAAAGGATCATGTAGCCAACCCCACTTAGTGGGATAAAGGCTTATTGTTGTTGTTGAATATTATTGATTTATTTAATGATAACTATTTTAAAAATTAAGTGAAATTAAATATATTTTTAGATAAAAACTAACCTCATATACATCAATATTAATGACAAATGATAATGAATTAATAATAATTTAAATTTTTACTTCAAATAATATCATTCTAAAATTGAACTTTTTTAGTGATTTGTGATTTTGTAATTGATTTTCATGATTTTTATTTTGTAAATTATTATAAACTTTTTTCATCTATCATCTAAATAATCATAACTAAGATGTTCTCTTCTGAATACAATACCATCAATTTAGATTTAATAAATGTTGATTACGGATTTATTTTAATACTTAGCCTCCAACATCTTTTCTCTTTTATTTTTATTCTTCCATTTATATATTTTTCTTTTTTGTTTGTCTAGTATTTTTCAATCTTTTATCTTCTTTTAGATGATCAATTTACCGGATAATTATCATTTAAATGATTTTAAAAATCATTCTATTTTTTTATATATTGAAATTTTTCAGAGTAATATAAAATTCTTTTTTTGAGTACTATGATCCAGTTGATACTTATTTTCATTATATTATAAAAATTGATAATATGTCTGCGTTTTATAACATATCAATTAACTAAACATAATTCAAGTCAACAATGTATACATGTGTTCAAAGAATACTATGGCATTAGAAATATTAATCTCCACAAAAAAAATTAGCTATTATTAAGTTAATATATTATTCATTACATAATAATTTAGTGCGAATGTAATTCATAAAAAATTATTTAATTTTTTTAATTCTAAAATAATGCTAATCACATATTTAACCAAGTTACAATCAATTACTTAATTACTTAAGACATAATAAAAATTAATACAAAAAAGAAATTACAATACCGAACTTCATGACACCAATACCTCAAAATCTATAACTAAGCGCAAAGCTTCTACCGAACATAGTTTTCTAAAAATAATAAACAGCAATAACAATGTAAAACAATTAAAAAGCAAGACAGAACAAGAAATCGCCATTTTTCGCTCTTCTACCTCCTACTCTGATCCTTCTTCTTCCTATATTGTTGTTTTGGTATGGTTGGGTCGAGCGTAGAGTTGAAAGTGTGGTACTACAAAAAAGAAAATTTTGTTTGACCTTACATATAGCTGGATGTTTTGAAACATGTGCTAAAACTGAGTTTAAGTTAAATATGTAAGGATACTATCGTTGTTATTTCATTAATAATCAAATTTCCACCTAATTTCTCACTATCACTTGAGTCCCTCATCAGCTGTCCACTACAAGCCACACTTGCTCTCACTTGCTCGGCTATGGTCTTGCGTGCTCTTGATCTACCAGGTGCAGGTATTGTGGAGCTCTCCAGACAATGGAGCTACCTGCAATGTTGTCTCTGCATTATTTAAGACAATACTGCGAACCAATTTGTGACCTGTATCGGACGGGTAGCTTCCTAGTGACCTGAGACCGGTTCAGAAGAGCAAATTGAGTGTCGGTCTACCTTCCTAACATGGATTTGGAGCCTACTTTCAATAGATGGCCCAATCCTAACGACCTATAGGGTATATATTCGATTTTTGTGTTTAGGTTATGAGTTCTGGCATATGATTTCAATCGGGAGAGTTGTTTGCATCCTCTTTTGCCCTTTTACGGTTGTATCCAAGTGCTGGTGATGCTCCGATTGTAGCTCGTCTGAGGTGGCGATCTCATTTCAAGTGATCGAGTGGATCTTCGGTTGTAGCTCGTTCCCGTGGGGGAATTTATCCCACACTTTCCATCCTCCGCATTCCCCCCCTTGTTGTTGTCACTCTTGGCCTTCCTCTTAAAGGTCATCGCTGACCTTGCCCTCCATCTTCGCTGTCACAGCCTCGCCAACCTTTCTTGTTGTCATTTACCACTATCTAGCCGCCTGTCGGCCATTTTTTTTTAACATTCGTGATTTGAAAAAGTGATGATTTTGTAATTTTGAAAATAATTTAAATATGAATATAACCCTTTTATATTTTTAAAAATAACATTTTAATTTTTAAAATAAATGAGACCAAACGAGTCTCACATTTTAAATAGTTTAGATGATTTAATACAATACCACAAGTAATACACTTATCCCGAAGAATAAATATATCACTTGTAATAGGGGTTCAATCATCTAGACTAAACAATTTGTGACATCCGTGTTAGTCTACGAAATAATTTTTTTATAAAAAGGCCAACAAATTCCTCTATCTAAAAAAAACAAAATAGATAGGGTTTATTTTATCTGGGTTCCTGGTTCCCTATAGAGGCAAGCCCCTATAGTTAATTACATCTTAAATGATTGAAATCACTTAAGAAAACTCTCGATTAAGATCAGGTGATTTTGTTTTCAAGATTTCAAAGTTTAGGTTTTCACGATTGGACATAGAAAAATCAAATGGGAATGGCTCAAAATAGGAACAATTATTTAAGGAACTCAAATGGAAGAAAAGTAAGGGATATCACGGATCTAGGAAAAACCCCGGTGACCTCCCAACTATCCTATTGTTTGGTTTTATGTCTTTGAAATGATGTTTATTTGATATTTCAATCCTGCAAATTATTTAGAATTTATGACTTATGTTTTCACAATATCGGACTATGTAAATAGCCTAAAAGATAGGAGGATTTACACCGTACCGTACGGTAACCTCAGAATCCTAAAACGTTAGGACTTATAATTGTACAACAGAGTTGTACAGAAAACCTAAAGAGTGATCCTATGGGTTGTTATTTAAAATAAAGAAAGTGTATAGTATTGTGAAAATGTTTATGTGATGAGAAGATGTTTTGCTGCTGCAGATTCACCTGGAAATTATTCCTCGTCGCGTTGTCCACGATGTTCGCTTCAAACTCTTCGTAGTAGCACCTCCTGGTTTAGTTTTAGTTTTGAAAATGCTTCTAACCACTAGGTTATCCTAAACTAAGGCATAGTGTATCAAAATAACTAAACATGCAGTGTGAAAGAAAAGTAACAATGCACTGTACAGTAAAGAGAAAAGACAATATAACATGCTGAAAGAAGAGGGAAGATTCCAACATATGTTCCAACAACGGAGGGCAACAAATTAAGCTAAGATAAGCCCTCAAATATAATTTCGAGCATTAGGAAGATTCCAACATATGTTCCAACAACGGAGGGCAACAAATTAAGCTAAGATAAGCCCTCAAATATAATTTCGAGCATTAGGAAGATTCCAACATATGTTCCAACAACGGAGGGCAACAAATTAAGCTAAGATAAGCCCTCAAATATAATTTCGAGCATTAGGAAGATTCCAACATATGTTCCAACAACGGAGGGCAACAAATTAAGCTAAGATAAGCCCTCAAATATAATTTCGAGCATTAGGAAGATTCCAACATATGTTCCAACAACGGAGGGCAACAAATTAAGCTAAGATAAGCCCTCAAATATAATTTCGAGCATTAGGAAGATTCCAACATATGTTCCAACAACGGAGGGCAACAAATTAAGCTAAGATAAGCCCTCAAATATAATTTCCAGCATTAGGAAGATTCCAACATATGTTCCAACAACGGAGGGCAACAAATTAAGCTAAGATAAGCCCTCAAATATAATTTCCAGCATTAGGAAGATTCCAGCATATGCTTCAACAACAGGGGCAGCAAATAGAAACAAAAGTAAGCCCAAACATGTTTTTCCAATTTATAAAACGCTTCCAGATTTCATGTCATTCGAAATAATATAAAGTAGAGGAGAGAAGAAGAATACCTCTTTAGTGTAGACTTAAAGCAAAGCACTAAAATAAGATTGAAGAAAGCACAACAGAAATTTCTCCTAAAAGCTTCATGCAAAAGCTTTCTCGATTTTTTTTTTGAAATTCTGCAAGCTGCAAATCCCTTGAACGACGGAGAGGAAGTAAAACTTCTTTCGAACAAAAAGGATCGATCCGTATGCTAACCGTGAAAGAGGAAGAAAGCAGATGCCGAATTTTTTCTAAAGAACTCCTCTCTCAAGAACACTCTCCCTTTTTTTTTGTTAGCAAAAGAAAACTTCTCACCCTTACTCACACAGCCACTAACTATCCTCAGGAAGCCAAAAGGCAAAGAAAAGAAAAATAAATGTCGATCGTTTGCCGCCCTAACCTACAAATCGAGCGAGAGAAAGGAATCGACACCATAAATGACGAGAACGCTCAGCCTCGAGGAAGAGAAGTGTGCAAATGAAATCGCGGGAGCTAGGGCACGGCACACCCGAGCAGTCGCGGGATTGAGTCGAGCGCAAGATGGAGAATTTCATCGTGCCAGGAGAATGGGAAATAGATATTAGGGTTTTATAAATATTATATAATTAAAAATATAAGTATGAAAATACTTAATTTTTAAAGTAAAAATTTGATTTGCACATTTTAATTCGTGTAAAATAATTGCAAATTGGACACCCCTTTTAAGTAATTTTGACGTTCTGGACACGCTGGCACAGTCCGTTTCGCCGTCGAAAGTCGTTTTGACAAATTCATCGATTTGCGTGCCAATTTTCTCGTGTCGAAGATATGGCAATATGGGTGTCCTTTCCTACCAAAATTGGTGTCCCGGACGTGTTGGCGCAGTTCATTTTGTCGTCGAAGGCCATCCGGAGAAATTAGCATTTTCATCCGTCCTATGGGCTTAATTGAAGTCCGATTTCTTGCAATTTTGTGAATTTTGTGCATTTGATGTGTGTATGTGACAAAAAAGTCGTGACGATGTTTTTCTTAAGGCTTGGAGTCCTATTAGGAATTTTTCCCTTGAGTCTTCACAAAATAGTTCATAACCGTTTGTCCATAAAATTAGGAATTTTTCCCTTGAGTCTTCACAAAATAGCTCATAGCCGTTTGTCTATAAGACGATGATCTTGTGCCAAAAATGCTAGACATCAAAAGAAAATAAGAAGTGGTTAAACTTTCTAAAAGAGTGGGTCCCAATTCTAGTTTTCTAAGACGGTCAGTAGGAACTCCTAGAGCTAGATCCTAGGATCCTAGAAAAAGAAATGACCTCAAAAATGAGGTCAACACCGCCCTCTATTGTTGCAGCCATGCTGAACTGGCTCCCTATTATTGTTTCTTGTAGTTCCGAGCCCCAACAACACCTTCCCCACCCTCCATCACAGTTTCAGCCCTCCACCTTTTGCTTTCGCCACCCAAATATCTCTCGCCCTGATGTTTTACCGTTGTCTGACCATATTATATCACTTCTACAGTCGAAGACAGCACATTCCCTATTGTATACCCGTTGTCCAACCCCTCGCTTTTGCTACCACCACCCAGGACAGCCTGTTGTCTCACCGTTCAACTAGTTTATCACCTCCCCTTTGTTGCCACCATCATCCCCTTGCTGCCGCTCCACCATGCTGCCTTCCAACCGCCTTTTTGCTACCTCACCGAACGTCCAAACCCTCACCAATCACTACCCCACACCGAGATCCACCCTAATTTGTTTGTTTCCATGCTTGTTGTTATTTCTATTTCCATTTGTGAGTTGCATTTCCCTATTTAAATTCAACAATAATACATTTTTCGTTATTGTTTAGGTTAATTTTGATATCATTTGATATTAGAGTTAGTCTAACCCTAGTCCTATTATAGGGTTTCAAGCATTCACCAATACCCAACTCTATCACCACCCAAAAACCCTTCCCTTGGCCGATTTTCCAAATCAGCCCCTAAAAAAATTCTTTCGCCACAAGCATCCACCCAACCAAAACTCAAATCCTAGCCACCACCGAGGAGATAATTGTTGAACACCTAGTTGGGAAAAAAGGACATGATGCCACTTATGAGAAATCTGCAAAAAAAGGTGCAAAAGAGACTTCTAGAAAGAATATACAGTGAAAAATCCCCCAACTGTAATAGAGCGACGTTGCCTTTAAGGGGAGACCATCTAGAAAATTTCATTTGATCCCTAAGATGATGAACCACTACTCCAAAAATTTGGCATGAAATATTGAAGAAACCAAAATTTTGATGTAAATGTGGATGTCATATTTTGACAACCACAATGAACTTGCTCTGGACATTAAAATTTGAGTGTCAGGATGACCCATCAGACGAAATGGTGAAACTAGCAACCAACAAGTTAAGAACAAGTGCATCTCAATGGTGGGCGAACTTGAAAATTCTTTGACGGTGCGAAGAGAAGGGTAAAATTATTATCTATTCCAAGAGATAAGAAAAATGTACCGCTAGTACCTACCTACAATATAGGCAAGATATGTGTGTAATGTCTCACCAGTTACAGCAACATCCCCGAATGAAGACCACATATTACAGGTAGAGTTCAACCACAAGATCAAGTAAGAGTACACCTAGCAAAACATCCAAGCTAACCCAGTTTGTGGAGACACTAGTTCAAGGTGGATAACACGTAGAATCAATTAACATTTCCAAATTTATCCAAGTCACGAAGAATTTCAAATGGCATGGATTTGGGCATGAGCATATTGAGATTGCACAACCATGGGAACGATCTATCTCGCTAAGCATGGGAAGGAAATTCTCATCGGCGCAAGAAGAAGTTCGGCGGCGAGATTTAGTTCTGCGATCGCGGCGCGGCTCAAGGAAGCGGATCGCGACAGAGACCTTCGCGGCTGGGGGGATTGTCCGGCTTAGGAGGACGCGGCTCGGGAGAAAGAATCGCGGGAGCCAGTTCGGACCAGGAGAGCGGAAGGATAGAAGCACACGAGGAGCAGCACTGCTCGCGGGAAGCAAAGGAACGCCGGGAGAGAACCGCAGAGGCTTCGGCGCACTTGCGGAGAAGGCTGAGGAGCCCTTTGCGGAAAGGAGTTCGGTCCTTTCCTTCCCTGCGCGGAGGTGCTGGAGAATTTGGCTGGAGGAAAAGGACAGTCGCAATTTTTTCTTTGTTAGAAGGAATAATTAATTCCTTGGAAAGTAAGGAATTGCCATGGATTCCTTGGAAAGAAAAGACACAGGAATATTATATTCCTAAACTGGAAAAGTGAAGAAATCTAGAGGAATTTTCCCCTCCGATTTTCCTTTGCTGGAAGGAAGTTAGAGGGAATTAAGTAATTTCCATTTGCTGCAAGAAGCCGAAATTTAAATTACAGGGAAGTTTTTTTGAATTTTGCTTAATTAAAGGAAAGTTTTCAAATTAAGCAAATTTAATTAAGGATTTTCTTTGCTGAATACGGAGAAGAAATAAAGGAAATATTTTTTTTTTTTTCTTGGAGGCGGAGAGGAAATTTTTTTTTCTTTTGCTTGAATTTTAATTTTTTTTTTTCCTCCTTTTTTTCAAAAAAAAAAAACAAAAAAAAAGGAGGTCTAAGCAAGGATTTTTGCAGAGGAATTTTTTGCAGAAAAGTTTTGTTTCAGGATCAAAATTGTTCGCAAGGCGGACGGGCTCGCGAGAACGCAACAAGGAATCTTGCGGAGAAGAAAATTTGGAAGTATTTTCTGAATTTCATTGGCTGGAGAAAAGAAATCTTGGCTACGACGTAGAAGAATATAAAATTTTGCAGATTGTTCGCAAGGTTGACGGGCTCGCAAACAGGTGCGAAGCAGTTTGGATAAAGGGTTGCGGCAGTTCGGCGAGTTATGCTTTAGGGAGTTCGCGGTAGAGGCAGTGTCGCGACTTCGAGGCGCGACAGTTCATGAAACTTCGCGGCATTAGACAAGGTGGAGTTAACGAACATGAGTTTGTGTGCAGTTAACGCGAACATGAGCGTTTGAGAACAGAGGAATTTGGTGTTGTTCGACCAACGGAGTTTGGAAGTTCGTCGCAGGAGTTGCGACAGGTGGAGTTCGGTAGGGTGCTGACGAGCAAGCAGGCACGATTATTCTCGAACAGTGGTTTCGCGAAGGGTTTCGCTCACGGGACGGCAGTTTAGTCGAGGTGCTGGCGCAAACAGGAAGAGTGCAGTGCTTCAACCCACATTTATGCATAAGAAACTCCATAATATATTTCTCCTAAGGGGCTGGATATTCGCAAGGTGGAGATTTTCTCCTAAGGGACAGGATATTCGCAAGGTGGAGATATTTCTCCTAAGGGGCTGGATATTCGCAAAGTGGAGATTTTCTCCTAAAGAGCAGGATATTCGCAAGGTGGAGATTTTTTCTCCTAAGGGATTGAATATTCGCAATGTGGAGATTTTCTCCTAAAATGTTGGATATTCGCCAAGGTGGAGAATTGTTAGGTATGACTCATAATATCAGGATTTGGAGTCTCTTGGAATGAAGAGATGTCTCTTGGAATTGAAGAGATGTGTCTCTTGAAATTTAGTGGGTTGAGATCAGCGAGGGCGCAGCAGAAGCATGATGGCCTAAACCATATTAGTGCAGGTGTAACTCCCAGGTATCTTTTCTCCTAAGGGGCTGGATATTCGCCAAGGTGGAAATTTGTTATGGTATGGCTCATATACCATATAGGGACAGACGCTGGAACGAAGCGGAGCGGAGTGGAGCGAAAGTATCTGTCCAAATCGGGAAGTTATGTTATATGGGTTGGGGCTATACGGTACAGGGGTAATTTGAGAATTACATATTGTATTGTAGGGCTTACTCTAGGATTACAAATAGATCTGTTTGTAATCCTAGGTCTTTGAGAGAGTTGGATCCTCTATTCTGTAACCCTTTTCTGAATATTGAAAGGAATCGTCGCTCTGCTCCCGAGGACGTAGGCATCTTTGTCGAACCACGTTAAATCTCTGTGTTCTTCTGGATTTGTGTCGTTACTCGTTTTTCTTCGCCCTAATATAGGCAATGACAAAGTAAACAATAAAGAATGTGAAGACACAAAACAGGAATACCAGCTTTCAACTAATGTGGGAGAGATGTATGTAATTCAAAATGAGCCCATGAGAGATACTCCAACAGAATTAATAGTGGTTGCCCAAAATGGTCTTGAATTCGAGGAATCGATGCCATACATATGGCAATCCCATATAAGAGAATTTCAAACTTTTCAGATATATTATCTACTTTCTGAGTTACCCCTACTGAGAGAGGTTCAACATGTCAGAGACGAGACTCATTAACGCCACTTTTGGAAGACTTTATGAAGTTTTTTGGGTATTAAAATCATTTCAACAGTATACCCACCGACAAATGATAAGCCATGATAGATAACCCACAATGTTGGAAATCACCTCAGGAGCTTTGTAGGAAGGAACGTCCTACAATGGAATCCAAGTCCTTCTAGAGAATAAGAAGAGACCTCTCCTGAGTGGCTATACTTCAGTGTAGCCCAGTTTGCCATAGATGTAGTTTCATATTTCATTCCTCCATACAAACTTATTTATCAAATACATCCAGCAAAGGAGAAGTGGGAGAAGCAGATGATAGATTTACTTGCTCAAAATTTGGCTTGTCAGAATCTAGAACAATATGTAGAATCGGATCAAGTTGTGTCAAAAGAGGATGGATACTTATTCTATCAAGAAATGTTCTTGAATGACGTCTACAAGTTGACATACCGGGAGCTTGCAACATCTCCTCTACCATCAATGGGGTTGACCAAACTACTATAAGGAAATAGAAGTTTTGATAGAAGAGATCGAAGCTCTTCTAATCCTGAGAGATTGATGCATAAGCTACCCAAAGAGACGTCTACGCGTTATCTTTTACAGTACAACAAACCAATTTTGCAACCTGGACCAGATGGGAAGCTTCCTAGCAACTTGGGACTAGTTCAAAATAGCGAATTAAGGGTTGACCTTAAGAAGATTTTGCACCTCCTTTCAATAGTGGACTCAATGCTAATTACATAGATATTTGATTCTTGTCTTTAGGCTATGAGTTTTGTCATATGAATTCTATCGGGACATCCTTCAACGTCCTCTTTCTCTCTTCTAGATTACATCCAATGGAGGGTGGTGCTCCGACTCAAGCTCGTCTGAGGAGGTGATCTCCCTTTAAGGGATCGAGTTGTGCACCGGCTATAACTTGTTCTCACGGGAGTATTCATCCCAGACTTTTCAACCCTCCAACTCATTCCTCCCTTCGTTGGCGCTACTGTTACCGCCTTCTACTTCATAGGTATCGTTGTCTTTGCCCTCCACGTTCGATGTCACAACCCCGCCAATCTTTCATGTTATTGTTTACCCGTTGTCCAGCCCCTCACTCTTGCTGCCACCGCCCAGGACAATCGTTGTCTCATTGTTCAGGTAGTTTCTCACCTCCCAATTGCTACCACCATCGTCCCCTTGCTGTCGCTCCACCATCCTGCCTTCCAACCGCCCTTTTTTCTTACCTCTCTGGAGGTCCAAACTCTAAGGGATCACCACCCCCACCACGAGATCCAGCCTAGTTTGAGTTTGTTGTGTCGTGCTTATTGTTATTTCTATTTTCTTTTGTGAGATTATGTTTACATATTTTGAATTCAACAATAATAGCCTATTTTTTCGTTGTTGTTTAACCTAACTCTGGTTTCATCTCCCCATCCTCAAAGGTTGATTCTTTATAAAACCAAATTTTGCTTCCAGTTAAAACAAAATTGGAAAACAATTACTCCTCTGAAGAATTCCTTAAAACCTCAGTTTAAAGGCAGAATTTATAAATCAAAGAGGGGCGTTCAAAATCTACAGTTGTACCACATTTTCAGCATAATCAATATATAATTTTGAATGATCCTCTTACATTTATAAACACACTTATGAATAGCATAATTTTTCATTGTTCTATTCTTGGTTACCTCACTAATATTCCTACTAAGCATTATCTTAGCAGAAATGAAATAAAGTAAAATATTTTTCACGTCCAACCGATACTTTCTGCCTTGGTAATTCCAACCTCTCAGGCCAGGTTGTGACACTACCTTGAAAATTCTTGAATTTTGTTTCATCTCTTCTTCTATAGAAGTTCTTGCCAAAAACAACACAAATATGATCATAAATTGCAAAATAATTTAATAATTTAATTTTATTTTTATTATTATTTGATTCACTCCTCTCACCCAACATGCAACCAATGCCCAAATATTTTCCGATTGCTCTACCAACCCCTTGTGAACCATAGATTGCACCTAATAAGATAAAATTCGCTATTAGCTAAGATCAACTTAATTCTATCGCCTAAAACAAACATCTATCCCATATCTATAATATCCCCCAAGACGGGGCAACTTATGACTACTTATAATAATCTTAAAGTGAGGTTGAGTAGATTATCTCCATTTATTAAAATATGTTCCATGACAAATCATAACAATATAATCATGAGATCTTCGTCAAGTTTATCAACATTCTCCCTGCTAGCTAAAAATGTTAAATTTCTTAACCTAAAACCAAAATACTACTATAGGCTATAAACTCTCAACACCTAATGATTAGCCTTAATCCAAAGTTCTCTCTCCTTACTGAATGAGGTAACCACCTAAAGAAAATATGAAATAATATTAGAAAATCATCACAAAATAATATCAAAATCACTAGGTCGTGTCTTATTTAGAAATCTAATCAACTTTGTTGAACTTTATATCAAAACCATAATAAAACTCTCTTAGAAAAACAGAGCAGATATTTTTAGAGCTCAAATGAAATTTTATTATAAGAAAGGGTAGCGAGATGGAGAGAGAGACAAAAAGAGAATAAAAGGGGATCAAGGTAGCATCAACTTGAAAGATATTTAGGGCTCCCAATTAGACTAGCAAAAAGAGTTGGCAACCTTCTAAAGTGGCTAAGAAAATTGCTGGCTAGGATTAAAATATCTATATCAAAATAAAAACAAAATAATGGCCTTCTAATGATGCCAATGGCTTTTTGATCTATGGTTAGGGCTTCTCTACCCAAACAAGCGACATAAAGGACCTTCTAAAGAAAACAAAAGGAGATAACATGCTTCTAAAAAAGATCGCATTCTAATTGGCAAAGGCTATATTTATCCAAGGATAGTTTTCTCTACCAGCACAAGATAGAATAAATATTAAATGGGTCGGATCAAGCAAGCTAAGAAGATTTGACAGTTTCATATTCATCCTAACAAGGCCAATTCTAATATTGAATTTGCCCAGAGCTTTCAAGCTAGCTAGCATTTTTCTTGTTATACAAGTGATTTTATGGGATATCACAGCTAAAAAATCGACTGAAGAGGTTTGGACACACACAACCAGAGCAAAGGACAAGACAAATAGGTACAAAGAAAGAATGAATGCGAAAGAAATAGGCAATAATAAAACTAGAGATCAAAGATATCATGAATATAAGTGTGGAAAAAGCTCCATAAACCTGAGTCAATATCACATGTAGCAATCACAACAAGAAATGAAGAAATAAAAAGGATTTATAAATTACCCAAATAGGTAAGAGAAAGTTAGTTATGATAACTAGGAACAATGTTTAGAAAGAGCTATAATAAAGTGGTCCAATACCATATAACTGGACAAAAACAACAGTAAGTTAAAAAATAGCATAAACAGAAATCTAGAAATGTCTTAATACCACAGGTGAATTAAGAAGTGTTTATCTTCAAAGAATGTCTTAATAACATTCTTAAAATAAAATATAATTTTATTTCATAGTCACCACCATCAGCAACAAGCTATCTAAAATTTCTTGTTAGCAAATAAATAAGATTATTGATAGTGTTAAATGCTAGCTAAGAAATTTCACTTAATTTAAACTAATTTTGCAATTTTATGCTTTTGCTATTATATTATTTGTTCTAGGGTTGAGTTGTTGAGTTTCTATGCAGCTCGAAAAATTTAAGTGTAATAATCAATAAAAATAAAATAAAATAAAACAAAATAAATAAATTTTTAATTCATCTATGACGATTGTAACCAATCGCGTCTCAATTAGGTTCTTAGGTATCGAACATTTCATTCAAACCGATGGTAATTACATGTGTGATCGAGAGACAGACATAGAGAAAGAAAAAGGAGAGTCTGACAGATTGATAGCAGGAGAAGGAGGAGAAAGAAAAAGGAGAGTCTGACAGATTGATAGCAAGAGGATTCATGCCTGGAGATTCAATTCCATTAGGAACACTGCGGGCTCTAGCATAAAGGAGGAAGATGACGGACGTGCATCTAGGGCAAGTGTATGTGCTCTCCACAAAGTGAAGATGTCAACACCGAGTGTGGAGGATGAGGAAGAAACCGGACAAAATCTTAGCCAAATTTCAGAGAGGAGGGTGCTCTCGTGTGTAGGTGTAGAGCCATTTCAAGCAGCTTGGCTTGTAGGAGAGGGGCTCCAATGCGGGGGAGAAGGTTTGTGCGTGCATCCTGTGCGCAGAAGGAGAAAGGGGGAGGAGGCAAACCGTGCATGCATTAGAGAGAAAGCTCATGTTTGTATGAGATAGTAGCCTTGAATGTTTTCATGTGAGCAAGGGAGGAGCCGAGCATACAAGGTGAGTAGAGCTAATAATAATATTTATATAAATTATTTATTAAATTAATTTTAATTAAGTGTTAGTTATTATAAGATGAGCCATTGAAGAAAAAAAGTTTATAAAAGACGCAGAAAATCAAAAATGAGGTAAATTTAACTATATTACTTTATATTTTTTATTATAATGGCTCTTTTATTTGTTAAATGTTAATTACAAAAAATGAATATAAACAAAATAAATTTTCTACCATCCGACCATCGATTCCGGCCTTACTTAATTCTAAGTCTCAGGTCGGGTCATGACATTATGTCGTTACAGTTCTTCTTTAATGTTGATCAAAAAAACAAAAATTGAATACTAAAGAAAACATGTTCCATTAAGTTAGAGAGGTATATTTTATTTCACAACTAGAAGAGTTACAAGAAGTGCATATGCTAAGAAATGGAATGAAACTGGTAAGGGTCCTCTGTAACTATGCTGCTAGGTTAGAAACTTAGCCAATATAAAAAGGAGGAGGACACATGAGAAAAGAACCTGCGGAAGTAATTTAACAAAGCTTCCAACAGCATGGCATCTGCTTTTCCCCTAAGGCAGCATTGCCTTCCTATTTCAATGGATGCCAAGTAAGGGCATCTAGCAAGACCATCATGAACTTCCATTTGCATCTTTTGCACAAAAGACAATGCATTTTGTATGCGTGAATCAAACTGCAGAATTAAAATAAAGTTCCATTTTAAGACAGTAATCACCATTATTGCTACAAAAAGTGTTTAGATTTATTTAGTCACAAAAAGATCAAATAACAAAACAGAAAGTTACCACTTCCAGGGAAAGATTGGTTGATTCGAAGCCTTGAAAATCAACATTATCTGATGAACATAGTTGGCTAGATGTGCTTGTTGACCAACTGAAATCAGTCCCTAACAAACAGCCCAAGTAATTGAGGAATGAACCCCAATCATCGGGACTGCCCATTAAAAAACTATCACAAGCAAAATAATGTGAAAAAAAATACATCTACAGCACAAATGTTGGTGACCAATAGAGATACGTTATAAACAAAGCTCATTAATTCACTCTAAAAAACACACAATAATATATTGAAAATATGTGAAATAATGTAAATATCTAATTAAAATGGCGTAACAACTAAGTAGATTATAATTTGATCAAAGAAATGGAAGCGAATTAGAAATACAATTAGAAATTTAATTTACATTTGGGTAACAAAACCAGTTGGAGTACCAACTTTCATTTTCATTCCAATTAAGAATAGTATGTGGAGTTAATTTGAAAACTTCTAGCCAAATTATCTACACCCGACCCTCCATCCTAACATTTTTAACCAAGTCTACCTTCAAATAGTTAAATCTGCAGCTATTTAGGATAAGAACCGCAGCAAATTAATATATTATCTACTACCTTAGGCTCAATAACTACTGTTCCAACAACGATATTAATAAAGTATAGCCCACCACCACATTCTCCTCCACATCCTGCATATGCATTTGTAAAGTGTTGCATGTCATTCCCCAGCCAACTACACTCCAATTTGCACACTTCACAAATAAACTGACAAAAGGAAATAATCCACCTAATTACTAAACATATATGTGGATGTAGAAATATATATGGCTAATAGTCACGCATAACAGTGGATAATGAAGATCTTCAGCGCAATTAAAGCTATATTGCATCTAAACCACAAATTGGAAGTTTTATTTACAGATGATATCATTAATCTAAACAAAAGCTTGCATCTCATTCGTAGATATTAAGAACCTGCATTGTGAAAATAGACAGATTTATAGGAAAGAATTGGGGGAAGAATCCTTAGTATAACAATAACAAAAAGATAAAAAAATTAACATCCAAGTAGAAAATGGTAGACTGTGTTAGGGTTCAGAATAAATGTAATGTCTAGCCCATACCTACAAAAGGCAGCATAAATTTCTACAGTTCTTATATAGTAATATAAGTAATGATCACCACAATAGCAAAGCACATGTATTAATATTTAGAAACCTTTACGTGCCCCATAAACAAACAAAATTTCTCAAGAATCAAATGATATTTTTATTAGCAGTAGCTATTGACATAACATACTTACCGTGATTCTAGGATCTTTTGGTAAATCTCAGAGGCAGCAGCATAGTTGCATGCACGAGCAAGAAGCCTACCCTGTCAACTTGATGTCATAAACAGCTATAAGAGACTCAAAAATATATTAAACATATCCAAGGCAAATCAGGAATGGACATTAACGTTTTCAGATGCAGAATATACTGTGTTTCAGTGTCAAAATAAGTCAATATACTTGTATACTTCATTATTAGATATGCAACCAAGCTTATGTTCTCATTCGCAAATGAAATTTAAGAAACAAAATATGTTCAAAAACTTTTCCTATAATTCCTTTAAAATTAAGTAAATTAGAGCTCAAATTATAGGCCAAGAGAAGAGCAAGAACTGGGCACTTCCAAAGTGACATCATCCCTTTAGTCAAATGACTATCCCTTCAAATTAAGTGATCTTCTAGTTGAGACAGATATAAATGAAATTAAATTTGGCTTTAAATTATATTGGAAATCCATAAGAGTCATTTTGCATGGTCATGCGTTAATATGTACATTTCTACATTTTGTTTCAAATTTATGGGTTTTACATTGTCATTGTACAGATTAATCAAATCAAATGATTGAGCTTACAAAATAGGCACTTTGGTCCACACGAAAGTGTCCAGATTGACTAGACTTTAACTAATAAGTATATTTTGGAACTTCTCATGAAAGGTGTATTTGCATGAATTATTAGACTGACACCGGGGATAAGAATTATTCAAATATACTCTCTATATCGCCAAGTTAGTAGCCGCTCTAGCAGCCCTCCTGATAGGTTTCAAACATCAATCCTTCACAAACTTACATTGGTACGGGGCTCATACGTTAGATATGTTTCTTTGTCCGGCACTTCACATGTGGCTTCCATAGCTATTCTCTGGAAACAGCTAGATCTAACAAAACCAGTGTCAAAGGGCATTTATTTGCATTATCTAGATAGCTCATTAAATCTTTTCGTAACCGAAAATAAAACAAAAAAGAACTATAATATATAGAACAGTACAAATTCAATTTCAACATTTCCTCCATCTCAAAATATTAATAAAATTCCCAGTTCTTCCAAAAAATCTGTTGTTTTTAGATAGCACCCCTAGCATTTCTCACACCATTTAACTCTTTTAGGATGCATCAATCAACTTATGGTTCGTTTGGGGCGGCTTAATTGGTGCGGCGCATTTTGAAAACGCCGGAAAAAGTGTTAGGAAACAGTTGCATGGCCGCTTATCGTAGAACCCGCGGCTCGCATTTTCTCACACGTTTCTTCTACCCTTATTACGCTATTTGTCTCGTGTGTTTCTTCTGACCTTATCTCTCTCGCATTTCTTCTGCCCTCATCTCTGTCGATCACCTCTCTCGATCGTTCCTCTCTCGTGTCTCTCTCCGATGGCAACGGGTTGCCTTTCTCTTTTATCTCTTCCCTCCGATCTCTGGTAGCAATGGGTTGCCTCTCTACTCTCCCTCTTCCCTCCGATCTCCGGCTCTCTCTATTTGTTTGTTGTGCTCTCCATCCTCCTACGGTATCACATATTTTTTTTCCGATGTAATGAATTTCTCTTAGCAATTTGTGGCTTTCTCATTCGCGGTTTGAAGTGAGAATTTAGATTTTGCGATTTGTGGTTTTCTCTTTATGATTTGTGATTTTATCTTTACCTTTAATATTTGAGTGAGTTTGAAAAATGACTGAATGAAGGTGGGTGCTAGATTTGTGGCTAACAATGTTTTGGGTGTCCTTTTATGTGGTATCCTAAAAACGAGAAATATGGAATTGGGTTTTATCTTTACCTTTGATGTTTGAGTGAAAGATTGAGAAATGCCTGAAAAAGAGTGTTTGATTTGTTGCTAGCAATGTTTCAGGTGCCCTGTATGTTGCATCCCAAAAATGAAAAATATGGAATAGAACTTTATTTTTACCTTTGATGTTTGGTGAGAGTGTGAGAAATTGCTGAAAGAGAGTGCTTGATTTGTTGCTAACAAAATTTCGGGTGCCCTGTATGTGGTATCCTAAAAATGAAAAATATGGAATGGCGTTTTACCTTTACCTTTGATGTTTTTCTTATAATTTGAGAAATAGGTGAAAGAGGGTGTTTGATTTGTTGCTAGCAATGTTTCGAGTGCCCTGTATGCAGAATACTAAAAATGAAAAAAATAGGGAATGGGGTTTTATCTTTACCTTTGATGTTTGAGTGAGAATTTGAGAAATAACTGAAAGAGAGTGCTTGATTTTTTGTTAGCAATGTTGCGGGTGCCCTGTATGTGATATCTTAAAAATAAAAAAAATATATGGTATGGGGCTTTACCTTTACCTTTGATTTTTGAGTGAGAGTTTGAGAAATGAATGAAAGAGAGTGTTTGATTTGTTGCTAGCAAATTTCCTGTTGCCCTATATGTAGAATTTTAAAAAAGAAAAATATGGAATGAAGTTTTATCTTCAGCTTTGATGTTTCTGTTAGAGTTTGAGAAATTGTAGAAAGATGGTGCCTGATTTGCTGTTAGCAATGTTTTGGGTGCCCTGTATGTGATATCCTGAAAATGAAAATTATAGAATGAGGTTTTATCTTTAACTTTGATGTTTGAGTGAGAGTTTGAGAAATTGCTGAAAGAGGGTGTTTGTATTGTTGCTAGTAATCTTTATAGCCTTGCAGTCAATTAATTTTTTTAAAACTATTACTCATCAATATATATATATACATATATATATAATTGATCATTAGTATTTTGAGCCAAAACGAGTCGAACATGAGCTTCCTAACTAGCTGAATACGAGCTGCTCGCGAACGACGAGTCGTTTTGACAGCCCTATGTAGAGGTGGTGGTGGGGGTGGGTGGGGGGGGGGGGGGGGGGGGGTCTGCTCTGTGCCTCTTTAAGTTAGAGGTGTTTGTGTGTGGAGGTGGGGTCAGTGGTGATGTGTAGATGGTGTTGCAGTGTGGTAGGGAGAGGCATTGGTGTTGATATTGTGACAATTTTATTTTTCTTTCAGTTCTGATATTGTGGCATTCATATTTAGGTTAATTAGTTTTTCTTCATGCTAGCAATACAATGGTTAAGAAAAAGAAGGTCGGTTCATCTCCAATGTGGGATAAAGAGACAAAATTAATATTTTGCGACATTTGCCTCAACAAGGTTAAACTGTGAAATAGGCTGACAACCTATTTCAACAAGGAAGTCTGTCAAAATATTATTAAAAAATTCAAGGAAAGTAAAGGCAGAGAGTATCATAGAAGACAGTTAAAAACAAGTGGGATTAGCTAAAGAAGAGTTGAAAAATATGGAAAGAATTGAAGCGATGATCAACGGGCTTGAGGTGGGATCTAGTAAAGTAAACGATTGATGCTTACGAGTAGCGCGCAGAGAGACTGACGGTGAGCCTTTTTTAAATATCCCCTATTTTTGTCAATTTTTAATTTGTTTTAAATCCAACATGTCATATGAATTTGTAAGTGGTGTCTCCTGCAAAAAAAATTAAAAACGATAGAATCGATCCTGAGTTAGAGGAGAAGTTTGATCGTCTGTTTGGAGGTGTCGTGATAACGGGCAACAATGCATGTGCCCCCAGTGAGGTAGGGTTGGGTGGCATCCCAGGAAATTTGGGAGTTAACCAAACGTGTGATTCTATTGAAGGCCCCAGCCCGGACCTCCATGAAGTTGAGTTCATCCGGTCAAAGCATCCCCGAGTTGAAAAAAAAAAAGAATGAGGGAGCTTCTTTCCTTAGAAGTCGAATCTCATAGTTGGTGGTTTCAAGCACCAATGACCTCAGTCCATCACAAGCAATTTCTATCCAGCAGGTTATGAGAATTTTGGATGCAACTCCTGAAATTTCTGAGGACAGACCATTGTAATTGTTCTCTATGAAGTTGCTTGAAAATTCGGCCCGGAGCGAGTTTTTCACAGTGATGTCAGCTGACCGTAGGGTGTCTTACCTATCTTATTTTCATGGAAGCAGTGACATTTGAGGGACACTTTTTTTAATTAGATTCTTGTGAGACTTTTTTATTTGTTTATGGTTTTTCATGATGTTTTGGATATTTATGTTGCTTCATTCATCGTTATGTTTTCTATTTACTTTTGTAATGTTATTTGTTTATGTTGGTTTTGTTCGTAACCTTGTAGCTAATTCATTGATGTTTATGTGTTAGTCACTTCGATACTGAAATACATGAATGCGACTAGAAAAAGGTGTAGAAGGAGAGTTGCACCTATCATCGTATGTTTGATGTATGAATATTATAACATGTACATAGAGCGCTCACTTTACATGACATTATCATATGTTGGAGACAAATGGGTTGGGAAGTTGCATGCGGGTCACACAATGAGATTTAGCAATATGTTTCGCATGATACAGCCGGTATTCACCAGTCTGTTGGAGGAACTACAGAGTAATAATGAACTTCATGGCTTCATATGTTGGAGACAAATGGGTTGGGAAGTTGCATGTGGGTCACACAATGAGATTTAGCAATATATTTCGCATGATACAGCCGGTATTCACCAGTCTGTTAGAGGAACTACAGAGTAATAATGAACTTCATGGCTTATCCAGAACAACTTCGCGAGAGGCGTTGGCAATAACCCTCTACATATTATCGCAAAATGAATCAATATAAGGAGTTATGGAGCAATTTCAACACTCCTCTGAAATGATTTGCATATATTTCTCCGTGGGGTTGAATGCACTTGTCAATTTTTCTTCACAAGTCATAAAACCAACAGATCTTACATTCGAACAGACTACCACAGAGATTTCGCATGATGCGCGGTAAATGTCATACTTTAAGATAAATTTTTTAATTTATTACATTCAATTTTCATATAGATATCATAATTACGTAACTCTTCATTATCTTTCTAGAATTGTATTAGAGCAGTCGATGGAACACACGTTGATGCACATGTTCTAAATAATGAAAAAGATCGCATTTATCAGTCGTTGTGGGTTCCCGACACAGAATGTCATGGCAATACGCGATTTCAACATGTGTTTTACTTTTATCATGGTCAGTTGGGAGGGAAAAGCACATGACAGTCGAATTTTCAAATTTGTAACACTGAATAACAAGTACAACTTTCCAAATCCGGCCACTGATTCGCTTGAGACTGAGCTACTCTCCTTTTTTTTTTCCTTTAACACTAATCATTCAATTCACATCAAGTAAATATTATTTGGTTGATGTTAGGCATCCGTTGCAGTGAGGGTATTTAAAGCCCTACCATGATACGAGCTACCACATACCAAATTTTCAGCGAGTTAGCAATGTCGCGCGGGACCGAAAAGGAATATTCAACAAAAGACATTCATTCTTACGCGGTGTTATTGAGATGACTATTGGTATTTGGAAGAACAAATGGGTTATACATCGCGATGTCATCTTACCAATTTCCCAAATAGGTGCAGATTGTGATTGTCACGATGGTTCTCCACAATTATATTTGGAGCCTTCCAGCAACGACATGGACTCCCGTAGGGCGGACAAGGATCATGAGCATGTCCCTACCGAGCATATGAGTACCGTCTTGGACAATCTTTGTCACACGACAAAAAAGATATTCTAGAGACCTGTATTAAAGACGGGAAAGGTAAAAGCGAGATAACAGAGTTAAGAGAAGAAATTACGGATGTGATTGTTGGAGGGTGAATGGAGTTTTTATCATATTATTAATTGCAATGATTATTGAAGAGATTCACTGTTTATTGTATAGGTAATTTATATAGTTCATGTTTATTTTCGTTCTTTGTGTATTTGATATTGATCATTTTGGATTTTTACACAATTTGTAAATGACTTTTTTACTTTTACATTTTTTTTGTGGGTTTTGGAGGTCTATGATAAGACGTTCGACCTTATGGGTTCTTCTAAATGGTTTGTTTGTTACTATTAATTGGTGGCACATGTAAAATCCTAATGAAGGTAACCAAGTTTTTTCTTCTCTTCGGTGCTATAGTTTTTGAGGTTCTTCTGGATTGTCTTTTTTGGTGGTATGCATATGTGACACACACGAGTTTGGTAGTACGTGGGTTAAAGGCAACCAAGAACCCATTTTTTATAACTTATGTCGTCTTCTTATAGTGACAGATTCGTTGATTTATATACTGAATTCTCTAAGACCTCACAGCTGCATAAAATTATAATTAATTACTTCTGTTGTCAGTTTTTACTTTTATTATGTCTAATGAGATGTTTTTTTAAGCATTCAAAAAAGATGAGCTCAAGAATTTATGGCAGCTCCCAAGTATGCGCTGCTACTATAGACTTCAAATTTTCCTGCTAGTTCCACGTCAGCCACATAGCTACGGGAGATAGTTTTCCAGGTGCCCGCAGAGAATCATGAAAAACTGTGATGGGTAGATAAGTTGGAAGATTCCACCGCCAAGTGTGATAACGCATGAAGAGTATCCTTGGAGGACGACTTAGTACGTGACATACGTCGTCTACATTTTTAAAATAATATTATCATATTATTAATTATTGTTTTAATAATTTTTTTTTTAATTTTAGTAATCATGCTACTCACTGTTAAGTGAGGTGCCTATCTTTATTTTGTAATATTTTATGCTGGATTTTTGCTTTTAAAGTATAAAATATATTCATATGAACAGTTTTGTTGCAAACATCATTACCATACAGGGGCAGAATGGTCATTTGTCCATAAACAATTGCAGCACAGTTGTTTCCAAAATGCAAAAAAAAAGACAGACAGCTTATGCGCAGCAGCTTCCTGTGACAACTGTTGCGCAGCAGCTTATTATTAAGCTACAGCTACCCCAATCAAACCCTTAATCTATGCATGTCTCGCATCTCAATTATTTGTATTAATAAATTGTAGATTCATATAAAAAACATGAAGATATTCTCCCTCCGGCCTCCCTCCCTCCCTCTATACATAAATATATAACGGATACTAAGCATAGTAAATACGATACATTTGTCAACAGCAATAATTAGAATATATGCACTGAAAATAATTTTAAAAAAAAGTGCAAAAAATCATGCACAAATAAAAGGTAGTACCATTCGAGGTTTCAAGTTCTGCCAGCAGCTTCCTGTGACAACTGTTGCGTTATGAACAGTTTTGTTGCAAACATCATTACTATACAGGGGCAGAATGGTCATTTGTCCATAAACAATTGCAGCACAGTTGTTTCCAAAATGCAAAAAAAAAGACAGACAGCTTATGCGCAGCAGCTTCCTGTGACAACTGTTGCGCAGCAGCTTATTATTAAGCTACAGCTACCCCAATCAAACCCTTAATCTATGCATGTCTCGCATCTCAATTATTTGTATTAATAAATTGTAGATTCATATAAAAAACATGAAGATATTCTCCCTCCGGCCTCCCTCCCTCCCTCTATACATAAATATATAACGGATACTAAGCATAGTAAATGCGATACATTTGTCAACAACAATATATGCACTGAAAATAATTTTAAAAAAAAGTGCAAAAAATCATGCACAAATAAAAGGTAGTACCATTCGAGGTTTCAAGTTCTGCTAGCCGTAGGAGAAGATACAAAATTAGCAAGGAAAAAAAATACTAAATGGAAAAGGGAAACCATTTAAAAAAGGCTGTGAAAACAAGAATTACCTGCAAACGTAACTTGTCAACTTCAATTCCTATGAGGGAACCTAGATTTCCAGAAATAATTTCCAAAGCTTCGTCATACTTGGCTTGTTGTTCCAGAATGGAAATGTACATGACAACAGCTGCCGTGAATATTGAAAGGTTAATCACAAGTATCAAATACTGTTAAAGTAAATAAGCTGCCAAATAGTGTTTTTTCTTCAGATGGGAACATGAAAAATTAAAGAGCTGTGACACTTCTGGAACTGGAATATGAAAAAAGATAAGAGTCAAACCTTCAGGTTCATGCAGACTATGTGAAGCTATATGCTTCTTAAGTAAAGCTTCAGCAAGAGATAATAATTTCTCACCTCCCGAACTGCAAAGAACCTGCAAAAGCAACAAGCTCAGATATATGCAAGGCAATTTGACCATACTTATTGTAAGAGGAAAAAAAACAATACATGGTAATTGGTGTACAATTTGCAGTAACAATAACTTCACGATTATGCAATATGAAAGCATGACGCACTAAAGAGCTATTATGCATCTCATCAAAAAAATAACATCGAACTCAATAAAAAGAAAACACAAGAATGAGATTAAATAAACAAATCACTATGCAAAGAAAAATAGAGAAGTAAAAAAAGGCTAAAATGATCACCAAACTATTTGTAGGGGTGTTGATATCAGAGTTAACCAAAAACAACAATTGAAAAAAAATTATTACTATTGCAAAAGCCAATAGGGGATAAAACTGACTCACGGAAATGGAGCAACAATAACAGACGCAGCACAAATGTAACTAAACTTATACCACACTGGGGTGGTGGTAGGATCCGCGGGAGGAAAGGGTGTAGGTGGTTGCGATTGGCTAGCAGAAAGGAGGCCAACGGCGCCAAGGAAGCTGGAAGGTGGTTGTGATGGGTCTAGAATAGTGAAAGAGGGTAGCAGGGTTGGGAAGCCAGTAGGCCTAAGGGTGGCTGTTGTAGGAGGGCAGCAGGCAGCAAGAAAGTACGGGATGTGGTTAGCTACAGAATGTAAAGTGTAGTTGGGGTTGAACGTAGGTAAGGAAGGAGTCTGGAGGAGTTGCAGCTGGGGTGGTAGGGGGTCAACAGGGTTTTAGGGAGTTGCCAGCTAAAAGAAAACAGTGAGGATGGAGGGGATGCGGCAGCAGGAAGCTGTGGGGGCTACAGGAACGGCAAAGAAACAATTATCCGAAAGTAGCTGCACAAGTACGGTGAAGGCAGCAACAAAGGTAAGATTGCAGTAGATAAGTAAGTTGAGGATAATCACCACCTGGAAACGAGATAGAGCCGGAGCACCCTTGCCCTTGGATACAGCCCTAAAAAGAGAAACTTGGAGACGCAGACGGCTGTCCCGACAGAAAACACATGAAAAAATTGCATTAGAAACAAGAAAATAACACATAAAATGCTAAAATAACTAGGGGTGTTTGCACTCCTATTGGGCGACAAACTTAGCCCCCAAGGAGGCCAGTTGGCCCCTCTACTTCCCACTGAATTAGTCCAAGATAGCAAGCCTCTTCTGCCTCCTACTGTGTCCAGTCCAAGAGAGCACTCGCGTCGGTCTCCTGAGATTGAGAGAACTTTGACCTCATTCGTCGAAGCTTCTGCTCCTCATAGTATAAAATCAAGTCAGGCACTTTGAAGCTAGCAGAGTTGTTATAATCCCCGGGAATTGAAGGGTCTTTGATTGCAACGATATGAGCATCCGGATCTCACTATCGATTGCATTGTTCCCCAAAACGCTTGAATTAATTTCCCCACTTGTGCGTAGTCATCCATATCGGTTCAACCATCTAAGGGTACGGGTACAATACTAGACTGAACTGGGACTTCTTGCTAAGTATATTTTGTAGGTTCTTTCAAAGGTAGCCCATGGTTGGCTCATCCCTATCTAATGTGAGGAGATTTTGAACTTCCTCTAATGATGGCAGTTGTGGTGGTAATGCATCGATCATGATGTCATGAAATACTCTTTGTAGAGCTTGCCCTGTGGCTAAAATTGACTCTTCTGTCTCATTATCCTCTATCATCATCGAACTCTATACCCCAGGTGCTTTCTGAATGGCAAGAGCACCTGTAACCTCGAAGTCTGAAGAAGGTAGGAATTATGCGCTGAATCCATCGTACTAAGTTCGGCGATCAAACTGTTTGACAATTTCCCCAATAAGATGTGACAAGCATCAATGGGCACCATGGCACACGACAACTAATCTTGCAGCTATTTTCTAATGAAAAACTCTATGAGACATCTCCTGTCAATGTTGATTATGTTCTTCTTCAACAACATCAAAGAGTATGGTTGGGAATGACTTTGAGTCGTGAGGCTCAACTTATCCACCATCTGTGTAGACGTCATCTTCCGCTGATGATGAGGTTGCACACATTTCTCTTCACACTGCAATGGGTTTAGAATAAGTTATGGTGAAGCAAATGTTGCTCCCTCATAGCCTCAGTCTGAAGGACCTGTCAAAACATAAGTATCATGCCCTCATCTGGTGAAAGTTGGTACTCCTCACCATGTTCTTCAACTAACTCCTCTTTGTTCACTTCCTCTATCACACCCTACTCAGCGAAGGATATAACTCGGCTAGTCGGTCAACTGAAAGTAATATATCCAAAATCATGACATCTAAAGCATTTTCTGTCTGGGATTTTATTGAGGGTGTTGCTCTTCTCAAGCCTCTGCTAACTCAGGGCAGCCTTATCATTCTCTTGACCATAGTTCTCATTTATCTTGAGTGTAAACTTATGGAGTTGTGGGTGGCTGCCTAAATGGCAGTGGATGACTGTTCTGCTTCTGTTGTCTCTCCACGTTCAGCGTTAAGGTCAGAATGTCACCAAAAGTTCAAAATGAATTGTTTTTCTAGAAAAATACCTTGTTCTTTGGAAGAACTATCTCGTGTCTGGTACTACATGGTTCCACTATGCAAGAACTCTGAATCATTCTCTTGAAGCTCATCGTTTTATGAAAAATGATCCATTTGCACCGAAATCACCCAGTCCAATAGGGAAATCTCAATTCAGTGAGCCTTTCGATACAATCAAATCGTCATATTCTAGGAGCCCAAACTATGTGATTGATGACTCTGGGTGAACTGCGTTTTGGTAGCTTATGTGTTTTCAAAACGCAGAAAACAACGTTTTCACACTGCACCTATCTAGGTGCGGTGGCAGCTTATTGGCAACAGTCTGGCTTTTCCAAAAAAATAAAAATTTGTAATAGTCACCGCACCTAACTTATTAGTGGATTATTTTTAATCAGCTTATCAGCAGATTATTCAATAAGCTACCGCTGCCCCAAACAGACCCTGAATAAATCCTCTTCTATCTGTTGCGGATACCATCCCCTTCTTCAAACTCCCCTTCTTCAAACTCCACCCTTCTTCAAACTCCAATTCGTATTTTTCATATAGAAATCTCTTATCAACGATAGAACAAGATCCATTTTGCATCATATCTAATTGATTCATTGGATAGAAAAAATAATGTCACTCAATTATTATCAAACTGGCTGCAATATTTTTCTGTCCATGAGGATCCCGCCAAAGCTAGAGAAATAAAGCAATAGTTGAACCACGTTGCAAATGGTGGGCTTCAAATCTCAAATACCTGATTATCATGTGTTACTCTAACTCCGTCAGTTCGCATTTCAGCCTAAGCAGCATAAACTCTGTTGTGTACTCCTCCACTAATAGGTTTCTCTGTTTAGGTAGTGGAGCCTCAAGAAAAGATTTTGACAATAGTGCGGGTAGGTACTCTCGTTGCAACTCTCTTCATCTTCTCTCATGTAGTAATCTGATATGCCTCGGCACCAAAATCAGCAAACAATAACAGTGAAACAGCGATAGATAGATGGAAATAAGTCAAATAAGGGCTGCTCTTATGAAAAACAAATGCAAACAAGCAAGATGCAAAAGATAATCTACTTTTGAGAGATTGATCGGCTCTCCAACACCCTAGATGTCGCTAGGAACACCACCCAAAAGAAGAAAACACAGGAACCAACCAAATAAAGTATAAAGAAAGCGAGCTCTAGGTTCTCCCCCTAATAACATCCCCTCACAGCATTTAAAAAACTTTCCTTCCTAATTTACCCTCCAAACTCCCTTAATTTCTCCTCTTTGCATAGGTGATTATGGCCCTAGTAAACCCTAACATTTCCTTTTCTTCTTTTGCAACTTCCCTTCTCTTCACTTCTTCCTGTCGCCAAGACTTGGCTGCCTGTGGGCCAGTTATAACGCTTCCATCTGGTCCAAGGTGTATAGGCTCGTGTATGGGCGTAACATTACTCCTCTCCCAAAAAAGTACCTTATCCTCAAGATGGAAGGATGGAAAGTACTTGAGAATCACCTCATAAGGCTCTCATGTTGCTTCATGGTCTGATAGCACCTTCCATTTGACCAATACCTCATTTGCTTCCCCTACTCGGCGCAGTCCTTCGATCTCTAACAACTCCAAAATCATCTCTAGGTCTTCTGTCAGCGTCGATGATAGTGTAGGCGATGGTGTATGATCTTCAATCGCACATCTCAGATGTGACACATGGAAAATCATGTGTAATGCGAACGATGATTGTAAACCAAAGTCACATCCAGGTCTTCTATCAGTGTCGACGGTAGTGTAAGCGAGGGTATATGATCTTTAATCGCACGTCTCAGTGGTGACACATGGAAGACCGACTATAGTGTGAACGATGATGATAACCTCAAACGATAAATCACTTCCCCGTTATGTGTCATCACCTCATATGGTCTAAAGTATTATGGTAAAAGTTTCTCACTCCTGGCCAATGTCTTCTGTCGATATAGTCTCAGCTTCAAGTAGATCATATATCCTGGTTCAACTGCACCTCTTTTTTGTGTTCATCAGCTTTCCTCTACATGATTTGTTGAGCTCTTAGTAAATGTCCCATGAGCTTTGCTAGTATCATGTCTCTCTCCTTGATCGACGCTAGATATCGGTATGGCGCCATGCCCATAATGTACCAAGTGAGGTGGATCCCGCCCATACAATATCTTGAAAGGGGTGGTCTGTGATGTGGTGTGGTACGACGTGTTATACCAATATCCGCTCCATAGCTTCGGCGTGTTATACCAACATTCAGCCCATGCAATCCACTTGGCCCATAGCTTCTGTGTATCAGATACAGAACAAAGCAGGTATGTCTCCACCCTCCTGTTGACCACCCTCGTTTATCCATCAGTTTGGGGATGATATGTGGTACTCCTCTTAAGGATTGTCTCTTGCAACATGAATAGCTCTTTCCAAAAGTGGTTGAGGAGCACATTATCCCTATTCGAAACAATCAATTCCAGTACTCCATGCAAACGGACCACTTCCTGAATAAACACTGCTGCGACTGAGATTTATCGTAAGGGAATGAAATGTGCATTCTTACTCGGGCGATCCACGACTACCATGATCACCGTAAACCCTTCTGAATGTGGCAATCCCTAGATGAAATCCATCGTCACTTCTTCCCAAACCTTTCCCGGCAATGCTAATGGTTGTGTAACCCCCCTGGTGTCGTGTTCAAGTACTTGTGTCGCTGACATACGTCACATTTTGTCACCATATCCCCGACGTCTTTGCTCATCCTCACCCAATAAAGTTTTGTCGTCAGACGACTGTAGGTCTTCTGCACCCCTGAGTGTTCCCAGATAACACTACTATGAAACTCTTGTATTAATCTCGGAATATACTCAAAAAGAATTGAGTAGCACGAAACGCGCCTGATGAAGCAGTTGTTGTCCCCTCAATGCACATCCTGGATGACTGTTCGGATCTCGTAGTAATTCGGCTCTTATCTTCCTCAGCTCCTCATCCCTTTCGCTCTCTTGTCTCAAGGCTTCTCAATATAGGGGTTCATTCACCTTTCTTGACAGTGTGTCCACTGCCTTGTTCTCAAATTTTGGTCAGTACTGAATCTCGAAATCATACCTCAGTAGCTTGAATGTCATCTCTGATGCTCCTCAGTCACCATCCGCTACTCCAGAAGATTTAGACTCCTTTGATCTGTCCTAACCACAAAATATCATCCCAACAGGTAGGGTCGCCTCTTCTAAATGGTCAAGTTAATTGTCATCAACTCCCGTTCATATACTAACTTTAGTCTATCTCTGGTCCTAAGAACCTGACTGAAGTAGGCAATTGGTCGTTGTTCTTGCATGAGCAATGCTCCCAATCCGTACCCTGATGCATCTGTCTCCATCACAAATAGTTTAATGAAATTTGTAAGTGCTAATATTGGTACGCTAGTCATGGCCCTCATCAGATGTTCAAATGCATATGTTGTTACTTCCTCCCATTTAAGAATGACTTTCTTCAACTACCCCGTCAGTGGTCATGTTATTGTGCTATATCCTCTCACGAACTTCCAGTAATAGCCGGTGAGACCAAGGAATCCCCTCAACTTCTTGGTAAATGCCAATCAACCATAGCATTGATCTTGGACTAATCAACTGCTACCCCCGTTCTAGTTGCCACATATGTCATGTACTCGAGTTTCAACTATGCAAAAGAACATTTCTTCAAGTTGGCATATAACTGGTGCTACCTCAACGGCTCCAGGACTGCCCTTAAGTGTCTCACATGCTCTGTCTCTGTACAACTGTAGTAGATCAAATGTCATCAAAGAATACCAAGAAAAATTTCTAGATGTAAGGTTGGAAAACTCTATTCATGACGGATCAAAATGTCGCCAGCGTGTTTGTGAGACCAAACAACATTACTAAGAACTCATAGTGTCCTTCATTTGTCTGAAATGTCATCAAAGAATACCAAGAAAAATTTCTAGAGGTAAGGTTGGAAAACTCTATTCATGACGGATCAAAGCGTGTTTGTGAGACCAAACAACATCACTAAGAACTCATAGTGTCATTCATTTGTCTTAGTGTCCTTCATTTGTCTGGTGCGTCGTCTTGTGCACATCCATTCAATTCATCCTGGTCTGGTGGTCCCGACTTAAGATTAATTTTTAAAACAATAGTCCTTTTATAAAGCTCATCCAGCAACTCATCAATCACAGGAATAGGAAACTTGTCCAACACCGACTCCTTGTTCAAAGCTTGGTAGTCCATGTAGAATTTCAAACTACCATATTTTTTCTTCATCGACAGGACGAGACTAAAAAAAGAGCTCACACTAGACCAGATAATCCCGGTCTTGAGCATCTCTAGGATCAACTTCTCTATCTCATCCTTTTGAATATGAGGGTATTTGTATGGTCTGACACTGATGAGGGAGCACCCTCCTTCAAGGTAATAGCATGTTTGTGCTCCCACGGGAAGGTAACCCGCTTGATTGTTGGAGAAGACATCCTTGAACTGCTGTAGAAGCTGTTAGAACCTTTCAAGAAACTTTGTCAACTCTGATCTTCAAACCTCTTCAATGCTCTGCAACTCTACCAGGTAGTCGAGTTCTGCTCTCTGTATCGACTTGACCATGGTTTTGAGTGATACCATAGTTTTGCATAAACTAGTATCACTTCTCAGCGTCACCTTTCTACCCTCGTCAGGGACTTCCAATCCCTGTTCATCTGTCCCAGCGTTCGCAGCCACTTCATCCCCAAAATCACAACTGTGCTACCCAAATCTAAGGGAAGAAAGTTTTATACCACCTGTAAGCTATGGAATGTCAGAACCAACCCTTTGCAAATTCCCCGACTTTTCTCCACCTTCCTCGTACCAACGATGACGCCAAAGCTCCATGTAATCACCAGCTCCAACCCTAGCTTCTCCACAATCTGATTTGAGATAAAGTTATGTGTGGCCATGCTATCCACCAACACCACAATCGGTTGTTCTCCAATCCACCCCCTCACCCTCATGATGTGATTCGGGGTAAATCCCACCACCGAATTGAGGGATACCTCTGCCACATCCAAATGTAAATGCTCCTCCACCGCATCCTCCTATGACTCCTCACTTTCTATATCCTCCTCCTAAATAAGAAGAATCTGAAAGGCGTGTTACTTACAACGGCGGCCTAGGGTATATTTCTCGGCACAGCAGTAACACAATTTTTTTGTTCTTTTATCCTACGCTTGTGTATCTGTGAGGAGTTTGAAATTTTCCCCACGACAACGAAGGGAAGGTTGTAGAGCATGGGAAAGTTAAGGATAATTACCACCTCGAAACAAGATATAGCCGGAGCACGACTCGCCCTTAGATACTTTCGTAGAACGGAAAATCTAGAGACGCTGACAACTGTCCCAGCAAACACACGTAAAAGCTACCCAAGAAACATAAAAACAACATATATATAATACTAGATAACTAATGGCGTACCACTCCTATTGGGCGGCAACCTGACCTCTAAGATACCGGTCGACCCCCTCTACTTCGCCGCTAAACCGGTCCTAAATAGCAAGCCTTTTCCAGCTCCTACCGCGTCCAGTCCAAGGGAGCACCCGCCTCAAGTACATTGTAATATCATATTATATAAAAGATTCAACTTAATCCTTTGACTCTAAAAATAGAAGTCAAAATAATCTCATCATTAAAATTAATTGAAATTAAAGTAAAATTAAAAGTTAGCGGATGGTGTTAAAAATGTGAACAATAAAAATTTACATTTTTCTGAAATTTTTATAACTAATAAATTATTAGTTTAGGATTGAGATTATTTTAGAAAATTTATTAATAATAATTGTTAAAATTTACAAATTTAATATGTATTAATTTCTTCACACAGCAGCTTAAATATTTTATTAAGCAAATTATCTGTTTAAGTTTAAGATTTTTTAAGAAAATATATCAATAATAATTGCTAAAATTTATAAATTTATTATGTATTAATTTCTTTACAAAGCTTCTGAAATAAAATTAAAGATATTGGAAATATTATAGATAGACTATATCTCAAAAAAAGATAAATTCAAAACTAGATTCTGTAAGAATTTTAATATTGCAAATTTTTAAAATACTCTCATTTTAAACACAATTTGTTAATTTTCACTTAAATTTTTATTACTTTTAAAAGCAAGAATATGTTGTCTCCCGCGTTAGGAGTGCAGGGATTAAGTGAAACCTATTATATATTATGATACTAAGATGAAGCCCGCCCCCCAACCCCCAAAAAAAAACCACACACACACACACACTAAAATTAATCGAGTTGCTATTTTGATCATTTTCTCAAAAGAAAATGAACCATTCACTTCAGATCTGGCTTGAAAAAATATATTAGGATACAATGATCGCATGACATCAGAGTAACAGCCACTTCTATGTGTTAAAGGCTTCATGTCACTTATGAAACAAAATATCATTGGCATCGTATCAATTTTCAAATTGAAACACATAAAATTGAAAGGCATTTTATAGGATTAAGATTGAAGAATGAACAAAACATTTGTAACCTAAGGAGGTAATCTCCATATGTTAGCTTCCATAAAAGATAAACTCCATAATGGGCAAAAAAAAAGTACATATGCAGCAAACAATAAGACAGCGATATAAATAATCAACCATGCACGCTAAACATAAGTAACAAATATTGTTTTCAGTTAGGACACTTTCAATTGCTTCTGATTGCTTATTTATCTATAAAAAATCAACAAAAGTCAAAAGTTACAGCATGCATTGCATCTAGAGTAACCCAATACTTGTATTGATGGTAAGCAAATACTGAACACCCACAAAAGATCTAAAATAATTTCAATGAATAGTCAATATGACAACCTGCAATTGAATGCTGCAAATTGCCCAAAGCAAAAACCTTTCTTCAGCAACAATCTTGTACAACTTAATGGCAGTCTGCAAAAAATAACCGCACAACAAAATCAGTAATCACTAGTGGAGAAGTAAAACTCAAGAAGCACTGCCTCATCAAAAATACCTGCTGTTGCTTCACAAACGAATACTCACGCACATAACAGTTAAAAAGACCCATCAATAATTCTAAGTTACTTGGGAACTTTCCACAAGCATGTTCATAGCATGAAGTGGCAAGGTCCACTGGAGAGATGAACATAAAATAAGACTCAGAATATAAATCCTTACAAGATATTGATGATTATTAAAGAATGTAACAAAGAGTAGTGATACAGACAGCGATCAAGCCTTTGAAATACAATCTGTAAAGTGCTGAGGGTGAGATCATCAATTGGAACCATATTCAAATTACTCAAATATAAGAGCTCTTTGGCCTCTAAACAAACACTTAGTGCTTCATCAAGCCTCCCTATCCTTTCCAAAATGAGAGCCTTGAGTGCCTGACACAAAGTACATGAAGATTTCAAAATACTGTATAAACATAGTCTGGTGATAACCATTTCAATGTGGATGTTAGAATCTGTAACACTAAATTGATAATAAGAAGGGCAGAGAATAAACAGAATGAGTGAAAGCTGTAGACACAATTCATAGGCATGCCAGCTAATAAGATGTAAAAGACTAAAACAATATGATATCTGATATCACTCAGCAGTGTTAAATAGCTTTAGATCTAGGCCTAGGTGTTTGAAATAGAGATGCCATATAAGTACCACAAAAACAAGAGAAATACCATAGAGACTTAAAAGTAGATGTAGAAACATATTTAAGCCATTTATGTTGCCTGGATATAAGTGCTCAGCAGCAAAAAAGTCGTTGAAAAAGTTGAATTGGGAAGAAAAAAGAATGTTAAGATGGATATGTGGAGCAAAAAACAAATAATATAAAGGAACATTGGGAGTATCATCTATAAATAATAAAATAAAAATAATAGACTTGGGAGGTTTGAGAATGTACTACGTGGAAGATGTAATGAGACTTGTAGATAAAATTAATGTTGAAGGTTTAGAAAAAAAGAAGTAATTGAAGGTAACTTAGACACAAATTGTGCATCAAGTTTTGTCCAATTGGTTTAACTACTCATGCACAACTCAACAAAGAAGAAGAATGGCGAATGAAAATTCCTAAAAACAATCCAAAAAAGTTGAGATAATATTATTAATAACAATGAAGATCACCATGCCCTCAACATTGTTAGGTTTAAAAATATAATAATAAAGCAATTCTTTTAAAGAACTTGCTTTACACATCTTTTTAGCACTCAAAAGTAAAGCTCTTCTAAAATGCTTTGAAGCAACATCTTGGAATCGTTTCTTTTCTCTAAAGCTTATTATTTTAATTTAGAGTTTATGCTAATCACTTAACTTGGAAGCATCAAATTTTTTGGATAAAAATCCCAACTGTACAGTTTTGCTTATTTTCCAAACGCTTTTCTTGAAATGGTGTGTTTACTTTGTAGGGCATATAAAGCTACTTAAATTTAAGAAAAAAAAAACATAATTTGAATTCTAGTGCAGAAAAAGAAACCTAAATGTAGAATTCTCATTTCTAACAGTTAAGAAAATTAATTTGTGCATCCTAAACACTTCTTAAGGAAGGTAAAATTAGTACTTTTAATACTTCACTTTTCTCTTTGACATATAATATACGGGGTTAAGTGACATGTTCATATAATAAGTAGGAACATCATCATAAGTAGTCTTATCCCAAAAAATTTAAATATGTATTATGAATTTAAATTTTTCAATTGATATTGGCAAGTACTATCCAAGGTGTTAAGCATATTCTTCACAAATCTTTTTAAAAAACTTCTACTCATGAAACCTCAAGTCTATATAGTCACCTTAGTTACAATGAAATATTATTTGATTTCTAATGGTTGAAAATAAACTTAAATGTACAGTTCTTGCATTAAAAAGAACAAATTGTACATCTTAAACCCTTTTTCAATTAAGGTACAATCATTTGCATGTCACCTCTTTTAATCCTTTACTTTTCTCTCTGACAAGTATACGAGCGTATGTGATAAGTATATAAAATGAGTATGATCATCGCCGTCATAAGCCTTATCCCAAATAGTTTGAATCTGCATTATAAGTCCATATTTTTCATATGTTCCTAAGTCGTTAAACTTAATCATCGCATATCATTTTGAACTGTTCATGTAAAGGTGCTTTTTCTATCCTTTATTGCATGTCCAAACAACCTAAAGTAAGTTTTCAATAATCTTCATTGCATATCATTCCAACTTTTTCTCCAACATAATTTTCATTAATTTATCCATCCGAATTTTTTCACATTTCCATATTAACATTCTCGTTCCTGTCACAATCAAATCAAATATCAATAACAACTTCAAATCCCAATATTCAAATGCATACAACATCATCGACCAAACCAAGGGTTTATAAAATTTATCTCTAAACCTCCTCGATATCCTTTGAACACATAAAAACTGTGTGGCACTTCTCCATTTTATCATCTATTCATAACTATAAAAATCAAATTCAATATATATGCATTATTCTATTCAACAGATCCAGGATATTTAACAAGTTACATCAAAGTATCACATTATCTTTCAATAATCATAAATGATAAATGCTAACATCACACACACTAAAATATCATATTGTATACTCAATCATTCCTTTACTAATTCCAAGATATATCTTATAAATATTTGAACAACTTTTTAAAATTTTTTCACTTATTTTAATGAATGCTTTACTAATTAAAACCATATTATCCAGAAAAATATACAACAAGGCACTTCGCTTCATATATTCTTTATAAGCATCTCCATATCCAATATAAAAAAGAATAAAGAATCAATATTGATCCTTAAAATAAAATTAGCATTGTTAAAAACTCTTGGATCACTCCATAACTACCAATTTTAATAAATATCTTCATCATACATATCTTGAATAATGTCAATACATCTTTAACACTCAACTTTCAACCTTAGGCATACCAAATCAATTCATATTGGTATGCAATTCCTATTATACTCAATCATATATTCTTAAGTCCAGTATAAATCATATGAAGATTATTTTTTATCATTTTGCGCTCCTCTAATTGTCTTGATAAAAAAAAATTATTCAATTATATAAATTTATGGCATGAAACCAAACTGATTATCTAAGGTTTATGTACTTTTTAAGCTTTATAAATGATAAGTATTATCCCTCTATTATTAGCAAGATCGAGAACATCACCCTTGCTCTTAAAGGAGTATCAAAATATGCCTCCACGGATTTAACATCATTTTAGTCTTCAAAATTCTATTCAAATGGTGTGTAAATCAATCACTACAATATCCACATAACTTCACAAATCTTAATAAATATCATATATGGACCTAAAGCTTAAGCCTTTACGCATCTTTTTTAAAGCCAACTCTATTTGATTTTTTTTTTATCGATCTATTATACGGGAATACTAGACCTCACGAAAATTTGAGGTCAACATACGCTTCAGCATATTTTTAATCTTTTTTAAAGCCAACTCTATTTGATTTTTTTTTATCGATCTATTATACGCTTCAGCATATTTTTCATTTTTATCGTCAATAATAATTTCTAATTTAAACCCCTCATTTAAAAGTTTCTTTGTCATTTCTTGGTGTTTTCATTTTTAACAAACATTATCATTTTTCTCCATTTTAATGCAAGTTTAAAAAAAACTTTCTAATGTTTGGGCGACTTCAAGTAACACGGGAGAGTCTCGCTAAAATCACGGGAATAAGGATCCCGTCCCGTTCATGAATATTTTGCAATATTGTGGAATAAGAGTTTTCGCGATCGTGGAAAGCCCGATCCAAGCATATTATGTCCTAACATAGTCACATGAGGGAATTTATTGCCTTCTTTTATTTATTTCTTATTTATTTATTTCTAATATGAGACTATATGCGTGTGTGTTTTTATCTATTTTGGAAGACTTTTAATTTGGTTTGTGTGTTTCAGAGATTGTATCTATGATTTATGACATAATAGAGTGTTGTATCATTTTTCTTTCGCATGTAGGGCTGTCAAAAAGGCTCGATGTTCGCGAACAGTTCGTGTTCGGCTAGTTAAAAAGCTCGTATTCGATTTGTTCACTAAGCAAGTCCAAACCAGTCGAACACGAACAATTTTTTTGCGCTCAATATATAAACGTGTCAAAAAAGAATAAAAATTTGTTCATTCATGTTCGGCTTGTTTTGTTCATTCGTGTTCGGCTTCTTTTGGCTTAAAATAATTTATATATATATATATATATATATATATATATATATATATATGAGGGTCAAATAAATTGCAATACGATTTAATGAAATATATAAAAAATAATAATAATAATAATAATAAATAATAAATTAAAAAACAAAACTTGAAGATGAGAAGTCTATTCCTATGTATCTATCTATCCACCTACATAAATGCTAATGTATTCAAAAATTGCATAAAAATATTTGGTGGTTGAATTTGCTCTATGTCAATTATAAAGCAATGTATAGTTGGAAATGAACTTCTAACTTCCTAAGAAGAGCATTGTCATTATCCTTCCATTTAAAAACTAGCATTATGCCTTCAAAAGTTAGATCTAAAGCAGCTATTCTCCATAACATCATTAAAGTAAGTGGCAAGCACTATTTTAAGAACTTTTAAAAATTTGATCATCAATTGGATGAATAAAACTTTACACAAACGATGGCTCTGATTTCATGAAATAATTCAATTTCAATGCCTAGTTTCTAAAATGGATTACAATTAAATACATAGATATTTGATGCTATTTAAATATATTAGATTGTTTAAATTAGTGAAATGTAGTGATAAAATTAGACTTCCAAGTGGGCTACTAGATGTGAACAAATCATCTTTTTGTTTTCAAACATTTGATGAATGTGTGTGTTTGTGCTATATACCTTTTCAATTAATTTTCTTAAATTTTAGCCTTTATTTTATTAAACCTTCTTGCATCTCTTTATTCAAAATATAAACATAAACTCGTGAAATTTATGTTCCACCTTTTAATAAACAATTCCACTTGTTAAAGGGTTAAGCAATCACTTCCTAGTTTTTATAAAATTTCCCCACATGCTTGAAGAAATTCTGTAATCACACCAAAAGTTTTAAAAATATAGTAAAATTCTAGTTCTTCACAAGAAAATTTCAAAAATATAAAGTGATAAGCTAAACATCACTTAACCCATTGTTGCAGCAGTTTCGAAGAAAAACAAATAAACCCATTTATAAATTATATCAAGAACTAATAAACATATCAAAAGGAAGAATATTAAATTTAGATGATGTATCAAACAAAAAAAAGAATGAAAACAAGCTATTGCTAATTTAAAAATGAATTTTCCCCTTTTAAGCACAATTATTTAATATTCAAGAAAGAAATGTGGAAAGCTTGAGCTTAAAACAGCCAAAACAAATTTGGTAAAAAGATTTATTTTTATCTTTTTTAGCATTCAAGTTTTTTATTTCTTATTTTTTTTACCTTGTATTCTTCTTTAGGAGTAAGGATGGACCATATAAATGTATTTAAAAAATGTCATGCTAACATAACTAAGAAAATAAGAGTCTTTCAGTTTCTCATTGCTTTAATTTTCAAACGACACCACAGTTCTTTTTTGCTATAAATTTCTTGTTGATTTCTAAAATCTTTGTGATGGAAAGCTATTTTTTATAGCCAGAACTACTGAAGTGTAGTAACAGTAAGAAAGCTATTGTTCGCCTTTTTTGAAAAGGAGAACATTTACATAGTCATAGCAGCTTTTAAACAATTGTTTTCTCCATAAAATCTTTACAGCTAATTATAGAAAAAGCAATAGCAAACCCAAATGGACCCTATGTTAATCAATGATTGGTGAGTTAGTCTTACTTTTTTATGCCATAAACATAATTCAAGTTTTCATTTAAAGCGGAATAAAAATTGAATCTCCATGATGACAATAATATGCCACAAAATGTTTCAATTTAGCTAAATTGAAGAGGCATATGACCTAGATACCTCTGACACTCAAGTAAGGAACTACTTTAATTCCATTCCAGAAAACTCATGTGAGAAGCTGAGCTCTATCCCTTTTCTAGTGTACAAGAATTTATTGAGATCATCGTGCATTTTTCCTCCTCTTTTCTCCCTTTACTATTTTACTTCCTTCCTGGTACACATATAGTCTATAATATGTAACTAGTGGGTGCGAATCCACCATAACTTTGATCATCATAACAAATGTTTAGTTAAATAACTAATTAGCTTCCTTTTTTCCTAGTTTTACATCTCGTGCATCTCTCATCCAGAAAACATTTTTACTGCAACTTGCACCTTCATATGTATTGTTTGACTTGGTGTTGTACTATCATAATGTGGAAAGAATTTTTAATTTCGAGAATGAAATAGTTATAATGCTTCCATGATACATGTTAAGGGTTCAATAATAAATGTAAAATTATAAACTACAGGCCAATTTCAGGCAATCACCTCAACAACATCATACCTCGGATCATGTTAAGGGTTCATAGGGAGTATTGCATTTTCTCTCAAATTGAAATGCCCCAATGTTCACTAAACTTCCTTAACACAATTCCCTATCAAATTTCAGTCCTTATTTTACAAGGGAGTAACTACAACTGCAAAGTAAGAAATCCCAGATTGGAATAGAAATGACAAGAAAAAAAGATTATGGTTTGAATACGACAACAGAGGGAACTTACAAGAGCATACGGAGAATTTGGGTACTTCGCTAGAAGCGCAGTTGAAAGCTTAAGAGCCGTCTTAAACTGACGAGAATCGACTGCGTCCCATATCGGCCGTACCCTTCGCTCCGGCATCCCACCGGCGAGCCCAAGCTTAGAGGCCATTGAGCCTTAGGTTTTGTAAGTGAGAATGAGGATGCTAGGGTTCCTTGGGTTTAATTCTCCGTTTGATTGAAGTTTTGGTTGCGATTAGTGGGAAGGAAGGAGTGAGGCAGGGAACGAGCTCAGAGGGCAGCTTGGTTACCGTCTGCTAGAAAAAGACGAAACATTTGGCTGAGCAGCGAGCGCTCGCAGAAAGACGGCTAACTCATGAAATCGGTTGGTGACCGTGGTTAGCTTTTAGCCGGCGTGAGGGGAAGATTGTTGGGTCATTCAGATAATCAGCACATTACTTTTATTTATTTACCTCTCACACCTAATTTTTTATATTTATATCGCATAAATCGTTTGTATCACTAAATGGTAGTATTATTATCACTTTCTAAAATAAAAATACACCTTTTAAGTTATAAATTTAAAACACTAAATTTATGTATGTAAATATGACAATTTAGATGTGAGAAATAATTATATAAAAACTGTGTTCTCCATATGTAAATTTTCCAAAAAACATTCTAAAACCTGAGAATTATCATGCATGGCTTACAATATGTGTGTGTGTGTGTGTGTCTACATATTTATATTACAAAAGATTGGTTATAGACTATTGTACAAGTCTCCCAATCAATTTCATGTGTCTAAGAATTCTATCACACAGATAAGCGAAATCAACCCAGGGGCCTTACAAACTCTGTCAATCAAAGAATCACAGTATGCAGCACACACACACACACACACACACCCACATATATATACATGTATATACATATATATATCTATACATGTATATACATATTATACATGTATATACATATATACGTGTATATATATATATATATATATACGTGTATATATATATATATATACGTGTATATATATATATATATACGTGTATATATATATATATATACGTGTATATATATATATATATACGTGTATATATATATATATATACGTGTATATATATATATATATACGTGTATATATATATATATATACGTGTATATATATATATATATACGTGTATATATATATATATATACGTGTATATATATATATATATACGTGTATATATATATATATATACGTGTATATATATATATATATACGTGTATATATATATATATATACGTGTATATATATATATATATACGTGTATATATATATATATATACGTGTATATATATATATATATACGTGTATATATATATATATATACGTGTATATATATATATATATACGTGTATATATATATATATATACGTGTATATATATATATATATACGTGTATATATATATATATATACGTGTATATATATATATATATACGTGTATATATATATATATATACGTGTATATATATATATATATACGTGTATATATATATATATATACGTGTATATATATATATATATACGTGTATATATATATATATATACGTGTATATATATATATATATACGTGTATATATATATATATATACGTGTATATATATATATATATACGTGTATATATATATATATATACGTGTATATATATATATATATACGTATATATATATATATATATATATGTATATGTATACATATATATATACATATATATATACATATATATATACAGATATATACATATATACATATATATGTATTTACTTTATTTACTTTTCGATCTGGTCAATTGAAATGTTAAAACTTATTGAGAAACATATGTTTTGAAAAAGTATATGATTTCTACAACATAGAGAGAGTCACATTTGATTTCATGGGAGAATATGTCATCCATGGGATTGGATGCAAATAAATAGGGAAATATACTTTATTTGTAAAATTGATTATATACATATATACATATATATAGATATATACATATATATATATAATATGTATATATGGATGTATGTATATATGGATGTATGTATATATGGATATATGGATGTATGGATGTATGGAAATAACGATTTTTTTATTAA
>NW_018164746.1:289220-291072 GCF_001263595.1 Phalaenopsis equestris
TATATATATATATGGATGTATGTATCTACGTATATATATGGATGTATGTATCTATATATATATATGGATGTATGTATCTACGTATATATATGGATGTATGTATCTACGTATATATATGGATGTATGTATCTACGTATATATGGATGTATGTATATATCTATATATCTATATATATATAAATCTGTGAAAAATTAATTCTGGAGAAATAATAGAATCAGTTTATCCTCCGACTGTTCCTACAATATTGGATATAGATAATAGAAATACAAATTTTGAATTAAATGCTTTTGGAAAAACTCTAGAAAGCAATGCAACCAAAGATTTTATTGGTGTAATCAAATAATTAAATTTTACAAATACAAATCTATCTTTAATATCAAATCACTTAATGAAATTAGAAATTAAAATCGATCAACTCTTTCTCTCTTTAAAAAATCAAAAAGAAGAAAAAGCAAGTTCGATAATCATATCTTCAGCTCCTGCTTTACAACCACCTCCTAGTCCTAATTTTTCCTAGGACCATCAACTCAGGATTTTGAAGAATTAATCAAAAATATAAAAAGTACTAAAATAACGACCTTAAATAAAAATGATCAATTAACTAATCAATCAGAAAATTCTGATAATGATAAAATAAAAATAGAACATATTGAAGAACAATTTAAAGATAATAATTCGGAATTAGAATTATAATAAATTTAGTACAATAAATTCTGGTTTTAAATTGGTATCAGAGCCACAATAAAATAAATTTAAAACCAGGATAAAATAAACAAAAATATATATTAAAAACAATGCAAACTTACAGATCACAAGACTAGAAGAGCACACCAATCAGACGCTTCTTTATTGCAGTGAAAGGACTCAAAGGAAACTTGCACACCAGCAAACAAAACAATGCCCCTATTTATAATAAAGGGCAGACTCCAAACTTAATACAATAGAGTTAAACAAAAGATAACACATCTGTTGGATGTGATATAAAGTAGGAAATTATTTTCAAATACTATTACACCTGTCATAATTATTACAATCACTATTCCACCAACCGGTACTATTTCAACCACTATCATTATCACCCATAATTTCTTCTTAAATGACCTCAGTGGAGGTCCACAGCAATCAATTGAGGTCTACTGCAATCAATTTGAGTCGAGGTTAGTCTAGGTGGGTCACCATTCGCTCCTAATTTTCTTCGTCGTCTGACCCATAATTAGAGACTGACATGTCGTCTTCTGCTTCAAATAATCTGAAATGACCTCAGGAGGTCCGCAGCAATCAATTGAGGTCCACTACAATCAATTTAAGCCGAAATGGGTCACCATTCGCTCCCAATTTTCTTCGTCATCTGACCCTTGATTAGAGACTGACATGTCGTCTTCTGCTTCAAATAATTCTTTCATTTGTTTCTGATAAAGTTCTTGTATTCTTTGTTTGATTTGATCTGAAGATTCTCGAGGATATTTCCTTTTAATTTGATCATGAATTTCCTTAAGTGAAAATTCTTGAGATCTCTGTTCTCGATTATTTTTGACATTAGAATTAATGACTTTATTAATTTGAATTATTTTATCACCAACAACGATTTTGTGACCACCATTTGATGAAAAGGGTCTGCCATAATCCTTTGACATTTACTCTATCTTTTTTATGACATAGATTCCAAGCAAAGTTCCATGAAATTTGTGCTTGACAGAAGAATAATAATTCACACATTCTATCGGCTAGAATTTCATTTTTTATTTTGCCGAGCTGAGGAGAAGAGTTAACCCACATTGGATAGAGATCATTGATGGGTTCTGGAAGAATTTCATTGGTGGCTCCGAATTTTTCCCACCATTCTAAAAATTTG
>NW_018164746.1:291129-299349 GCF_001263595.1 Phalaenopsis equestris
AGAGTGTTTATGCTTTGGATTAATAAGCAAGAAAGCTCGATTCATAACTTGGACATAGGTCCATTAATTAAAAAGAAATATTTTTTTTCTGATTACTTACAGGGTGAATAAATTCAACCTGTTTAGTATGGAAAGGAGTTAAACCCCAATCTCTCTGATGCAAGATGCGATTTATTGTCGCCTTGCTATATGCAATAGATTTATTTGGTTCATTATAATTATGTTGAATTTCAACACATTGTAATGAAATGAGGATTGCCTCATACGATTCTTGATCAAGACTATCTTGAGCATAGACAATTGTGCCTAAATACCTTTCCTGGATTTTCCAAGGATCATTAATTTCATAATCCTCTAAATTGATTTCGATGATTTTTTCTTTCGTTATTTTTTTGCACAAATTCTGTGACTTCTTGGATTTGTAATTCCTGAAATTGAGGAGATTTAGTTTCTGATGTAGAAGCTATTGGGCTACCATATAGATATTGTTGTAAATCAACAAATTTTTGTGGAGCCACATTAGGTTGGCCCCTACCTCTCCCCCTTTTAAAGGTGAATGCACCCCGTTGGGTTGTCATTCTAACCCTTCGATGAATGGTGATCCACCCCTCCTTGTCTTTCTCCCTTTCAAAATTCCCGAGCGAGAAAGTCAGGTAAAGAATTAGTATTACCTGCAATATATTCTATATCAAATTCAAAACCGGATAATTGAGCTTGCCAATTGGCAAAAATTTATTTAGAGACAAGATTTTTTACATCTCTTTGCTATATATATTTAATTGAACTGCAATCGATTCTTAATAAGAATTTTTGATTTAATAAATCATCTTGAAATTTGTTAATGCATTTGACTACCGAAAGCATTTCTTTTTTGATGGTTGAATATTTTTCTTGAGTGGTATTCCACTTGCCAGATGTAAAGCGAACTAATTGTTCTTTATTAAAAAATTTTTGCTTTAAGATACCTCCATAGCCAATATTAGAGGCACCTGTCTCTACTATTTTAGGGAGAGACGGATCTACTATATGTAAACAAGGTAACATTTTTACCTTTTGCTTAATTAATTGGACAGCTTTAGTATGATTTTCTGTCCATGGATTATGCTGTTTCGTTAATCTATTATAAAGAATAACAACATCTAAAGCAAGAATTTTTATAATAGTCTGCTACATAATTGAGCGAACCAAGAAATCTTTGTAATTGTCGAATATCAGTGATTTCATCTGGAAATTTAGAAGCAAATTCAATGTTTCTTTCAATTGGAATAATTGTATTCCGGACAATATTATGTCCTAAAAACCTTATTTCGGTTTGAAATAATTTGATTTTGGTCGCAGAGATTACAAGCCCATTATTTTTGGCAAGCCTTTGAAATGTCTGTAGATGTTTAAAATGCTTTTCTATTGATTTAGAGAAAACAAGTACATCATCAATATAAACCAATGTAAAATTAGAATATGGATTGAATATTTCATTCATAATTTTCTTAAATTCAGAATGAGCATTTTTTAAGCCAAACGGCATAACATTCCATTCATAATAACCAAACGAAACAGTAAAAGCCGTTTTATATCTGTCAGATTCAAGTATTTGAATATGCCAGTATCCAGATTTTAAATCAAACTTTGAAAATATTAAGGATTTACTTAAGCGATTAAGTAAGTCTCTTTTATTTGGTATAGAATAACGAATCCATTTTAAAACCTCATTTAAAGGTTTATAATTAATAACTAATCTAGGTTTATTTCTTTCCTTTTATGCATTATTCATAACATAGAATGCAGTACAACTCCATGGTGAACTAGATTTTCTAATTAATTTCTTATTAAGAAGTTCATTAATTTCTTTTTTACAAATTTTTAAATATTCTTGATTCATTTGACAAGGTCGTGCCTTTGTCTTTATATTTCTTTCATTGAAATTATCAATATATGGTAAAACAATACAGTGTTTTTTTTTCTATCCCAAAAAGCAGCTAGATTGTCACCACAAATTTTTTTTAACATATTTTTATGTAAATTAGAAATTTTTTCTTTTATTAAATTATTATTCAATTTTTCTTCTATAGATAATAAAGTAATTTATTCTTGTAACAAATTAATTTGATTTTGTTTTAACTTAAATTTATTTATTTCATTCAAAATAATTTTTGTAGGATTAGTAATAAATTAAAAAATAATGGTTTTTCAAATTTATTAGAATACATGTCAGTATTATCTATTTTATTAATTGGCATAATTTTATAAAGAAACGGAGTTCCCAAAATAATATGTTGAGTTAAATTTTTAACTAATAGGAAAGGAGTATTAATACAAATATCATTTTTGCAAATATTAGCAGAAGAAATTTTATATTTAATTTCCATCCTATTTCCAGATGCAAAGGTTTGTTGCTGCATAATTTTCTTAAAATATTTAGAAGGTATTTTTCCTTCTTGAATAGAATTTATATCTGCTCCACTATTAACAAGAGTAGTAAGATTTGATAGAATATATTCTCGATTTATATTTAAAGTAATTGTTATAAACTATTTAAGCATAATAGCCTTTTGTAAGGAGTTTAAAAAAGATTGCTCTAAATTATTATATTTTTCTACTGATATTTCAGTAGTTGTATTATTTAATTCTAATTTTAATAATCTAGTATTTATTTTTTTTTAATTTTTTCAAAAAATATTTATCTCAGATTTTAATTTATTTAGAGCTTCTTTCATTGAATATCCTTGAAAAGGAATGGTATTAGAAGGGGAGGATTCTCCTTTAGATTCACTTATTATTTTAAGCATTTTATTTCTAATCTTTTCATCCTCGATTTGAGATGCAATTTTAAGTATTTCTTCTTTAATTGAAGAAGATAAAGTAAATAAGCCGTTCATTTCTACTATAGATTTGTAATAATTTTAATTATTACATTTGCACTCAGATTCCATGCAATTAATTTCATCAAACTCTGATGAATAAGAGCAATTGTCCTCAATTTCGTCTGAATTGTCAGGCGTCTCTGAATTTTCAGGAGATGAACTTAATATAATTTTGAAAATAGAATGCTAAATATTTTCATCAACATTAAGCTCATTTATTTTCTTTTTTACTATGCTTTATTTACATAGTGGCTAGTTTTGCCACATTTGTAGCATTTTATTTCTGTGATTTCTCTATTTTTATTTTTCTTATGATAAATCTTTGGTCTTTTCTCTGAATAATATTTTTCAGATGGCTTATGATATTTTTTCTTTTTGCGAAAAAATTTTTCTTTTTCTTTTGGAAATTTTGGAATATCATAAGCAAATTGTTCACAGAAAGCGCCTAATTATTTTCTTTCTGTTAATCTTTCTTTTTTAATTTGATATCTTAATTTAAGATCTGTACATAAGGCTAATCCTTCTTGTACACAAGTATTTATTAGTTGTCCATATGTCAGATTTTCATATGAAATGCATTTAATATTAATATCTTGTAATTGTCTTTTCACTTTATCAGCAAAAAAACTAGGTAATCCTTCAATAAATTTTTTCTTCCAGTGCGTACTATTCGCATCTGATAGAGACATTACTCTAATTAAAAAGACATCTTTATACCAACAAAAATGTGTCAGCGTAGGACATCTTAATTTTTGTAAAAGAGAACGAATTTGCTCTCCATTATCAGATATTATACCGGTAAAATGCTGTAAAATATTGATAATTAATTTATAAACAGCATCGATATTTCTTGATTAGGATTTCCTATCATTGTAGGACTTATAAATTCTTCTCTTTGTTCTTGAGTTAAATAATTATCCCACCATCCTTTGAGAAGGCCAGTAAACCCACATGTTAACTGGGTTACAATCTGATGGGCACGATTATTATGACTCTCTGCAGCAGAGGCATAAATCATCATTCTTTGTAATACTATTTATATTTGACGATCTGTCATACAGTCAATGTCCCATTCATAAATATTAGATGGATTATAATCATTTTGATATTTATTGTTAGCTTCCTCATATAAAACATCTACAGGGGTAGGTGGAGGATAGTAGTATCGACCTGTCTGCCTTGTTTGATATGAAGATGAGGCTTTATTACCTTTTATTTTATGTATTTTAAATAATTCTAGTTCTGAATTATTATCTTTAAATTGTTCTTCAATATGTTCTATTTTTATTTTATCATTATCAGAATTTTCTGATTGATCAGTGAATTGAGCATTATTATTTAAGGTTGTTATTTTAGTACTTTTTATATTTTTAATAAATCCTTCAAAATCCTGAGTTGATGGTCCTAGCCGAAAATTAGGACTAGGATGTGGTTGTAAAGCAGGAGCTGAAGATATGACTATCGAACTTGATTTTTCTTCTTTTTGATTTTTTAAAGAGATAAAAAGTTGAACGATCTTATTTTCTAATTTCATTAAGTGATTTGATATTAAAAATAGATTTGTATTTGTAAAATTTAATTATTTGATTACACCAATAAAATCTTTGGTGGCATTGCTTTCTAAAGTTTTTTCCAAAAGCATTTAATTCAAAGTTTGGATTACTATTATCTAAATCCAATATTGTAGGAACAGTCGGAGGATAAACTGATTCTATTATTTCTCCAAAATTAATTTTTCATTTCCTGGTTAGCATGTCTAATTCATCTTCTAATTTTTTTGTTATATGATTACTAAACCAGGTTAAGAATGAAAGAAATTATTTTCCTTCATAAAATCTGTTTTCATTTTCCTGAAAATAAATTTCAGAAATTTTTCTTCTATCATCTTCTGTGGTATAACTACGATACCAATTTCTAAATGATTCATATTTTGGTTCTAAATAATTATTGATTAAAGTTTGTCTGATTTGTTTTTTGATGAATTGTTTTAAATCAGTCATTATTAAAATTAAAACTGGCTTCCGATTGCGGAAATAGGTTTTATACCCTATTCGGGTGTAATAAGTTATTATTTGATAGATTTATTCTATTTATCCTTTGATTTATTGTTGATAAATATATGTATATGTGGATGCATATATCTACATCCACATAAAAAGTTACAGGGTCCAAAGTAAATAGGAGAAGGGTTGACTCAACACATGAATCAACACACCTCCTAAAATTTACTAGCAATACAAAGGACACTAAACAGAAAATACACTTGAACAAGACAAAACAAATGCAAAAAACCCATAAAGCACTAGGGTGGAAGCCAAAGGAAGTTAGAAATTAGGGATTCTTCAGTTGGAAATCACTGTCTTCAATGATCTTAATTTGCAATTCTGAAATGTGGGACATCTAGCTTATCTCCCTGCAACAGGAACTGAAGAGCTGGGGGAGGGGATTGACAGCAACTAATGAGTCATTTGAGTTTTGACCTTCTTTGGCAAGCCAATTGGCAGGCTGGTTCCCTTCCCTGTAAATGAAAGTAAACTTGATGTGAAGCTGTGAAGTTAGGTTTCTGATTTTTTGGATCCAAAATGAGTGATGCCATGGAGATTCTTTGTCAGGATTTAAGAGTTTAATGACTGCGGCTGAATCCACTTCCATCCATAAATTATGCCAGCCAGTCTTGATGGCAAGAGTAAGAGCCCAATAAACAACAATCAACTCAGTTTCAATCACATCAGCAGCCATTACAGGAGTGTAGAAATATAGTAGGCAATTTCTAAGGTAGTTTTTGTAGATACCCCCCACTCCAGCTCCAGTTTTTGTAAGACTTCCATCTGTATTTATCTTCACAATGTGTTTTTCAAGGGGTTTCCAATAAACTTTATATATTTGAATAGGATCAATCTTTTCAGTTGAGTAGAGGTTTGAAATATTAGGAAATCTTTTGAATTTTATCATCTTGTGTAAATAAGAAATATTGTTTCTGACAGGTTTCTCAATATCAGGTATAATATCTTTAAACTTAGCCTTGTTTCTTTCCAACCAAATAAACCAGGCAACAATTAAAGGTATAGAAGCATAATCCCTCTTATACATGTTCTGCTAACAGGTAGTTAATATGTCCAAAGTAAAATTTTCTCCATCAATTTTCAGATGTATTAGCAGCTGTTGCCACACTTGTTGGGCAAAATTACATTCAAAAAAGAGGTTTGGCAAGGATTCCTCTTCCTGCAGACAAAGCCAGCATTTGGAAGGACCCCTCAGACCTTTAAATTTAAGCATGTCATCTGTGGGTAGGAGGTTTTGGAATATCCTCCAACAAAGAAAAGACATGGATGGGGATAAGAATTTATTCCAAATGATGGTTCCCCAAGGCATTTGCTCCCAGCTGAAAAAGTTTGGAATAGATAGCTTTGGTGAGACTTTGATTAGAGAATGCTTGCCAAATAGTTTTATCAGTTTTGCTTTTATCAAATTTTATGCTGGCAACTTTTGTAACTGAAAGGGCTTGCAAAATGCTAGACAGTTTAAGAATAGGCAATTTATTTCCATCCCAGCAATCAACAACTTTAATATCAAAGTTAGGGACATTGGTAATTGGAGTTAGCCAGTATTTAAGGCACCAATTATCAAGCCAAAATTTGATATCACCTTTCCCCAAATCCCATATAAATAGGTTTTCAGCAGTTTGTCTTATTTTCAACATCTTTACCCAAGTTTTGAAATCCCCATTTTTCCTACCAACAAGTGTGGGATGCTGGTCTCTGCAATATTTACCTCTCATGAACTTAGCCCACAGTGAAGTTTGAGCTCTAAATTTGATTTAGAGTTTATAAAGATTGATCTGTAGGAGTTGATTTAAACCCTTGAAGCCAATTCCCCCAGCCAACTGTGGTTTAGCTGCCTTTTGCCAAGAAGCCTAGTGCATTTGTTGTCTTTTTCTTGACCACAGAAATCTGTTAAAAGCTCTTTATAACTAAATTTGAGTGCTTTTCTTAATGTTTGTCATCTGCAGGATGTAAGAAGGAAAGGTTGTTAGAATACTCTTCAAAAGAGTAATTCTACCCCCATTAGATAAAAAAGATTGAGTCTACCCATTGAGAAAAGAATTAATCTTATTAGTGACTTCCTCAAATTATATTTGCTTTGTTCTACCAGTGAGTAGGAGGACACCTAAATACTTGATAGGAAGTTGGGAGTTGGAGAAACCAGTGTAATCGGATGCCCATTGTTTGTAGTTAGGAGAGGCTTGCTTATTGAAAATCAGTTGGCATTTCTCAGGGTTAAAATACAATTATGAATGTTCTTGTAATTTTTGGAGGGTCTGAAAAACTTTCTTCATAGCATTCTTATGTGCTATGGAGAAAACTATGATATCATCAACATAGATTAAATGAGTAATAGCTATGTTTGATCTATGGTGATATCTAGTGTAACATTGATTCAGAAGAGTAGCATCCATAATTCTAAACAGATAATCAATTGCAATGATGAAAATAGTTGGGGATAAGAGATCCCCTTGCTACAAATCTCTAGCAACAGTGAAAGACCCCCAGCCTTTGCCATTGATAAGAATGGAATGCTCATTGTTGTGTATCCATCTCTGTAAAAGTTGACAGAAATCAGGCTTAAATCCTCTAGTAGTTCGAATATCCAAAATAAATTCTCAGCTTATAGTATCATAAGCCTTCCTTAGATCCAGTTTGTATATCAAATTTCCTCATCTGCAAGTCTTATTCAGACCCTGAAGTAATTCCTGAGCCAGCAGGGTGTTATCTATGATGGACCTCCCCTTCACAAAAGCAGTTTAGTTGGGTTTTATAATGCAATCAAGATGAGTTTGGAGCCTATTGACAATAATTTTACTGATTACTTTGCTAAGAACAATAGTTAAACAAATGGGCCTGAAATGATCCCAAGTTTGTTGAATATCTGACTTGGGAATCAAAACAAAAGTAGAAGCACTAAAATACCTTGGGAGATTGTTTCCTTGAAAAAAACTTGCCACAACAGTAATAACATCTGATTTTATAGTTTCCCATGATTTTTTATGGAACTCAGTAGTAAATCCATCAGGACCAGTTGATTTATTACTATCAATAGAATTGATAGCCTCCCAAATTTCTTTTTCATTTGGGATGTCAGTGAGATTGAGATTTGAGGCGTAGTTCAGTTCAACAGAGAAATAAGCTTTATCAATATGGATTTTGTGATTCTGCACTTGATTTAACAAGTTTTTGTAGTAGCTTATTGCATCATTGGCTATCTCAGCATTATCATGTAACCACTTCCCCTCAACATTCTTGATAGCATGGCTTGTATTACACTTCCTCTTGTACTTAATGTACACACACACACACACACA
>NW_018164746.1:299398-307980 GCF_001263595.1 Phalaenopsis equestris
ATATATATATATATACATACATACATACATACATACATACATGCATACATACATACCTACATACATACATGCATACATACATACCTACATATATACATGCATATGTATGTATGTATGTATGTAAGTATGTGTGTGTATGTGTGTACATATATATGTATGTATGTACATATATATATATATATGTATGTATGTATATACAAATTAACTCATAAGGGTACTCCTCCGATGATACCACCGATCATATCTAACTTGGTGGAAAATAATTCTAATATGTCTACTGCGGGGGATTTGCACAACTATGATGTTGAGCATATAGGTCCTTTGGCTACATTTGAAAAGTGTAATGCTAAGGAAAATTTGGCAACTGGGGAAACCCAACGGGATCTTCCCTCTCCTCACCATATTGCTTTGAATTTTGAGGATGTTTTGGTTAGGACAGTTAGCCCTGAGGCTGCATCTTGTCACACTGTTATTCCTTTGGAAAAGTTCTAATCTATTGGGGGAAGAATGACAAGTGCAAAAATCTCGCCAGCAGAGGAGAAAGGGAAACTATGAATTGATGAGTCTAAAGGAGGGTATAAATTTGGAGAATGTGGATCATTATTACTCGGAAGGTGAACATGGACGTACTCGGACTAGAGCTTCTAGAAAGGGTGTTTCGTCTAACCATGTTTAACGTATTAATTTGGAATATTCAAGGAGTTGTGGATCCTTACTCCCTGGGTAGACTCAAGTCACTAACAAGGATTCATAAAGTTGGGATTTTCTCTATTTTTGAACCTTTAGTCTCGGCTCCTGTTGATCGTATTTTGGGTAAATTTAAACACTTCCACTTTTTCAATAATTGTTCTAACAAGATTTGGGTGTTTTCAAAAAACACATTTCTGTTAATATTGCAATTGATGAAGGCCAGTTTGTGCATCTATATTTTGCTATGGATGACTTCACGGGGTGGTTGACTTTTGTTTATGCGAGAACTTCTTCACAGGCTAGATATGATCTCTAAAATAACATTAGCAATATGGGAGCTGTCACGCCAGATAGATGGATGATTGGGGGGAGGGGGACTTTAATATGACTTTGCATAACTCTGAGAAACTTAGAGGGCGTAGGGTTTGCCTCTCTTTGATGGATAAGTTTGTTCAGGCTATGGTAGATGCTAGTTTGTTTGATTTGGGATTTGTGGGATCAAAATTTACTTGGAAGCGAGGGAAGATTTTTCAAAGACTTGATAGATGCTTCAGGAATTAGGCTTGGAACACCTCTTTTAGTTTCTCACAAGTACAACAATTATGCAACTCTAGATCTGATCACAATTTGCTCCTTCTCTCCTTTGATTTCTTTAATAAATCCACCAAGTACCACTTTAGATATTTAAATGTTTGGGCTAGACATGAGAATTTTTTAACTTTTATTGATGTTAATTGGCCTTGCTGCAAGGCATGTACTACTTGGTTTCATCTTTGGAAGCTTCATAAGAATGTGACTTCTACTTTGAGAGCTTGGAACTGGGAGGTTTTCAGTGATGTTCATGCTTGAGTGCTTAAGGCTGAACAACATGTTAATACATTACAAGCTCTTGATCACTCTACTGCTGCTTTTGTTCCTCAACTACAAGAGGAACATAAGGAACTGTTGGAAGCTACTATGTGGGAGGAAGAGTTGTTACAACAGAAAGCAAGAAAATTGCATTTCACCCAAGGTGATAGAAATATGAAATATTTCCATGCAAGTATAAAACAACGCAGGGCTAGTAACACCATTGTTTGTATAAAAAATGAGGTTGGAGACTGGGTTAAGGGTTATTTCGAACTGGGGGAGAGCGCAGTAAAATACTTCACAAGCCTTTTTCAAGCTCATCAAACTACGGGAGATATTGAGGCTCACTTTTTTAATGATGTTAGAAACTATACTGGGGGATTAGATCTTTGTAGTATCCCTGATGAAGAGGAATTCTTCAATGCGTACTCGTATATCAATTGTAATAAGGCCCCTAGTCCGGATAGGTTTACATCAGATTTCTATATTAAATGTTGGGGTATTATTAAAACAAATGTGGTGGAGGCCATCCAAAGTTTTTTCAGGGGCGAGGTTCCTGGAAAATATTTCACTGTTGCCACTATTGTTTTTATTCCTAAATCGACACATATGACTGCTTGGGAACATTTTAGGCCTCTCTCTATGACTTCTATGATCACGAAAGCTATTAGCAAAATTTTAATGAAGCGTATTCAACCTCATTTACATCACATTATCTCACTAAACCAATCAGACTTTATACAGGGCCGAGGAATTACCGATAATATTATGTTGGAGCAAGAGTTAATCCATGATATAGATAAGATATGTAGAGGGGGAAATTTAATTACAAAACTGGATATTCAAAAAGCCTATGACTCTCTAAGTTGGGAGTTTATTTTGAAGGTGCTCAAAGAAAGAGGTTTTTCTACTGATTTTTGTAAGTTTATTCATACTTGGCTTTTTTCTCATTACAGTAGCATCATTATTAATGTGAATGTGTATGGTTTCTTCTCTGCGGGCCATGGGATTAAACAGAGGGATCCTTTATCCCCTACTATATTTATTTTGTTCTTTGATTATTTCTCTCGCTTAATTAATGAACTCTTTACAAGAGTACCATTATTACATTTTGCCAGCACGTCCAAGGTTTGTGTATCTCATTTGGCTTATGCGGACGATGTTATATTATTCTCTACTGCATGCAAGAAGAATGTGAAGGAAATATGTCAAGTTTTGGAGGAGTTCCAGAATGTTTCGGTTCTCCAATTTAGTGCTACCAAATGCCATATTTAAACAGGGAAGTTTGTTGACCGTGGAAAAGCGGATTGGATTGCATCCTTCATAGGATTCTATCTCTCCTCTCTTCCTCTTAAATATTTGGGGGTTAACCTCCTCAAGAGGAGGAGGAAACAGTCTCAACTGGATGAGATGGTAGAAAAAGTGTATAATAGGATTCTTGATTGGAAACATAACTTCTTGTCTTTCGAAGTACATATCACTGTCCTAAGGAGTATTCTACAAAGTTTGTCATTATATGCTTTGCAGGTACTACACATTAAGAAGAGCACACAACAGGCTCTTGAACGATGTTTCAATAAATTCCTTTGGGCTGGTGGCCATTGGGTTAGGAAATGGTTACCTTGGAAAAGGGTTGTAAACCGACGTATGCTGGAGGTTTGGGTTTTAAATAGTTACATCACATCGCGGATATAAATTATTTTAAACTATGGTTCAATTTCCAGAAAGGAGAGTTTTTATGAGCCTCTTTTATGCTTAATAAATATTTCCATAAAACTAATCCTTCTTTAGTTATTTGGCGCATTGGTGATTCTAGAGTGTGGAAAAAACTTTTACAAATTCGTGAATGGGCCAACTCTTTTATTTTTTGGGACTTGGGTTGCAGAAATATATCCTTTTGGAAGGACTGTGGTCCCATGCGCCTTTTCATTTTGGGGAGAATGTTGATGCTAATATCCTCATTTTTGATAGTTGGCTTCATGGTGGTTGGATATTGTCATTACTTACTTAGCTAATGGGGGAGGAAAATGCTAAATTTATCTCATATATTCCTTTTGAGACACATATGAAGGATGTTACTATGATTAAAATTGATACTAAAGGCTCTCTATCTAAAATTCTTTATTTCTCTCTACACCATTTTGCTAAAACCAAATGGGGTGATACTATTTGGAGCCCTGCATTAACTCCCTATATGTCTTTTTTGGTATGGAGGATGTTTCAGAAGGTGATCCCGTGCGATGATATTCTAAAATTAAAAGGTTTATGTATGTCTTCTAGATGTCCGTTGTGCAAAGAGGATGAGGAATCTATTGAACATCTTTTTTTCACTTGCCCTTTTTCTTTGAAAATATGGAGCAATGGAGGGCGTTGGTTTGATATTGCTTTGATCCCGGGTCGGGAACTAATTACTTCATGCAACATCTACAATCTAGAACAAAAAAGTAAGCATTTTCTGCAAATTTATCCTTATATTGTTTGCTGGTTTGCTTAGATGGCCCGTAACGACATCAAATATGAGGGTAAAACTATTGCGTGGATCAATGTTTTTCTAATATCATTGCGTATACTTAAAAAATTATGAGATTGGCTATTGTGAAAGATGCATTTTTTTTGGTATACCATCATTTAAAACTTGGAGGCAATCTGTTCATGCCGGAGTGAGGACACCGCAACTCCCAATCTTGGTGAGATGGCGGCCTCGTCCAATAGGGTGGATTAAGTTTAACACCGACGAGAGTTGGAAATCTTCTTGCGCTGACATTGGGGGTTTAGCTCGGGATGCTGTAGGTTTTTTTTTCTCTTCCCCTTCTGTTACTGACAATCCCCTCAAAATTGAAGCTAGGGCGGTTTTAATGGCTGTCTCGATTGTTGCCATGTTAAATTGGCAACATATTTTGATTGAGATTGATTCAAAAATTTTATTTGATATCATGAATGGGGTTAGAAAGGTGATGTAGCACATTTCTTATTATTTCAAACGAATCAAACAGTTGAACGAGCATGTCATTATCACTTGGAGTTTCATATTTAGAGAGGGAAATAGATCGACAAACTGGTTGGCAAATGCTGGTGCTACATCTAACAATATTTTGGTTGGTAAAGTGCCACCTTGGCTTCTTAATATTTTGATTTCTAGGGATCTTTTTGATACCTTGTTTATTAGGCCCTAGCATGCTTCTCGATTTCCTGGTTTTGGGACATGGGTTGTAATGCTTTTTACTTGTTTGGTGTGTGGGGAGGCATTTCTGGGTGCACCATTTTGCTATTGTGCTCTTTAGGGTGGTGTCCTTTACTTGCAATATGCTTCTACTATTATTTGTATACCCTGGCAGCTGTCTGACATTATTGTACGAACAATGGAGGCTTTTCGTTTTGCTTCGTTCACCAAAACATTGAGGTATATCATGATCGATGTGTTTTGTGTTGTGTTATTTGCTAACCTTGTGACCATATTTCCTGCTTATGGGAGGCATTCACTATGGAACTTTTATGTATGCTTGAAGGAGATTAAGAGCTTTATTGTTTCGGTTTGGGGCCCTATGTTTCTCATGCTTTGTTTACTAATTTATCTAGAGCATATGACGATTGCATTTACTTGTTAGGTTTGTGTTATTGGAGCTTCTTCTCTTTGTTCTATTTTTTGGTACAGGTTGTCTTATTTTTGCCTCAAAGGTTTCTTCTCGCATAGTTGGAAGCGGCTCAGATTTTATGGAGAACCTTTTGGTTTTGGTTTTTTTTGGTACAAATACCTGGGTATAGGATTTGTGTTTTTGGTATATGTTTTGTATTCAGATTTTGTTTTTTTGAGTAGAGTTGTACTATGGTCGAGGAACCCCTATACGAGTGTGTATTGTATTTTTTTTGGATATTAGCTTTGAGGGATCCTCTTACACCACCACCTTTGTACTCAACCTTGGTGATGAATATGTAGGGAGTCGTATAATGCTCCTTCCCTTAAAAAAAAATATATGTACATATGTATATGTATGTATGTATGTACATATATACATACATACATATATATACATACATACATACATATATATACATACATACATACATACATACATACATACATACATACATACATACATACATACATACATACATACATACATACATACATACATACATACATACATACATACATACATACATACATACATACATACATACATACATACATACATACATACATACATACATACATACATACATACATTATATACATACATACATGCATACATACATACATAGATACATACATACTACATATAGATACAAAGATGGCTTTAGCCGGCATCAAGGGTTTCTTCCGGCAGAAGAAGGGAGGCGTATCGAAGAAACCATCCTCCTCCTCCTCTCCAAGAAGAACTCCAGTAAGTCAATCCTCTGCACCGCCGCGCTTGGATCACCGGGTTTCGCTCAAGCCACACCCCTCACCCGTGGAAAGCTTGATCTCCAAGGTACTTCTCCTTCTTTCTTCTAAACTATACGCCTTCATACAGATTCAAAAAAACCCTAAAAAATGGCTTAATCCACCGATTGAGATCGGTGATTTTCTCTGCAGCTTATCAGAATCAAATCCCAAGATGGAATGCCTCTAGGAGGGTAGGGTTTGATTCACAAAAATGTAATAAGTTGATTTTGGTTGGGAAGAAAAAGGAACATGGTTAATGGTTACTCCTTTTTTATGTCAGCTACTTTTGCAATGGAGATATGTTTGTGACTTTGGTTTCGGTGTGTTATAAGCATTTTAACACTGTTCTATTTCGCAGCTGAACTAATTTGTGATTCACAGAGGTCTGCGTTGCACTTTTTTTTATTTCTAATTTGAAATTTGGATATGGTGATTTTACACTTCTGTAAACTGTATGTCCCAACACTTAAATTTTAATGTCTATACTTAAATAACACATCGATATGTTGAATATATGTATGAAATTCATTTTTTAGAACTTAGTGAAGATCATATTTTTTAGATAAAGTTAAAATTTTAAGGATTTTATACTGAATAATCGCAACTTGTTCAGTTCAGGGCATAATGGTCATTTATCCATAAATAGATGAAAATTAGTTGTTTTTAAAACGCACAAACCAAACAAATAAACAATTTATCATGATCAACTACAGATACGCAGCTTGTCAGGATAAACTGCTTATCAGCATAAGCTATAGACATAAGCTACATCTGCCCCAAATAGACCCTTATTGTATCTGAGATGTGCAAAGAATACGAGCAAAATTTGTCCTTCGATAAGTACATTTAAAAGAATTTGGATGCCAGTTTGGAGGGAAAAAATTAGCAAACTAGGTACAACGATAAGGATAGTTTATGGCCAAACTACATAAGGAGGTCAGTGTGATCAATGTTGGAAGTATACATAGCTACAACATCAGTCAACTCACAAACTACAGTTCATTGTTAGTCCATAGTTGTTCACCATCTTGGGACTCAATATTTATCCAATTTCCTATATTTTGAGGCCAGTAAAAGTTCTTACTCAATACTTTAGATTACATCTCCAAGTAGATTAATGCTAATGGGCTCGCTCAGATCGTCGTAGAGGTCATTTGGAGTTTGATACGCCTAAAAATTCTATGCTTTTTTATATACATTTTGTGCTCATTTTTAATGATAGTGTACTTTAAAGGAAATTATTTTGCATGTTTTGATTCCAGGTACAAGAAATGGAGTTTTGGAGAAAATGGAGCAAAAATGGTGCAATTTGGAGTCAATCAAGCAAGGGAGAAAATTCTAATCTAGCGAATTTTGATGTCTTTCTATGCTTAATCTCCTTTTACATTTATCACATTTTTTTGAATTAAATTGCACTTTAAGGAAAATTTATTTTCATATTTATCATGTAGGTATAACACTTGAAGAGGATTGAAGATAAAACGAGGTGAAATGGAGCAAAATGGGGGTGTTGCCAGCAGGGTGGCGCCAAGGCCCCAGAAAGTGGTGCCTAGGCACCTGTCTCGCCCAAAAAATAGTGTCTATGTAGAAAAGGTTGTGGAAAAATCTAGACGCCCCAAGGAGTTTATAAGGCACCTTTTGGGACTTGGGAAGACACCTTTTGCCATTTCAAACTCTTGGAAACTCCAAGAAAGTCCAGAGGTCATAGATAAGAGTAGAAAATGTAGATTTTTACATTTTTTGGAGATATTGATGATGGATTTTGACAGATATGTGTAAGAAATTGTAAGAGCATTGCATGGATCGGCATGAGACTTTATTGAAGGGATTTTCATCTTTATTTCAGAGGGATAAAGCTAAGTATTATGTTATTCATCATTTTATAATTGTTGTAAACACTTTTTAATGGATTTGCTTTGATTTAATGAAATTTTCTGTTTTGTTTTATCCATGATTTGTGAGTAGTTTTTTTTTACTTTTTTTCTGTTGATATGAAATACTGGCAAGAGTAGGAAACTTTGTTTTATGATAGAATAATTTTTATTTCTGTTTAAAGAGTAATATCTCATTTGCTTCGTTGATATAACTTAAGTGACAATAGGTTATGTTAAAATATGTTGTAATGGAAACTAAGACTTGGGAGAACGGTGATCTTGTAACTTGAGTGCACTCACATGGTCTGGTTAGCTATGGTGAAGTAGTTTAGGCAGCAATGCACTTTTAAAAGAATATAATTCATGATTGTTTTAATTAGGAGCTTCAAGGTGACAACAAGTTGTGTAAAACTAATAGAATACTAAGCGTACCTATGCATTCAGAAGAGGGTACGTAGACATATGTTCCTTGTTAGCACATAATTCTATCACTTCTTTTATTGCTTATGTCATCATCTTTATTTGATGCATTTTTAGAAATTTAGATTTGCTTAGAAATTCTCTTATTTTATTAATGTGATGGTATTTTCAGTAGTTCTTAAATTAGTTTGCAAACTGGTCATTTGTAATGTTAAAATCCGTTGCCAAACATAATGATTCAGGAGGACTATTGTTGACCTCACTTTTGTGTTGAGGTTTATTTTTTCCTCTTTAGTAGCCTAAGGTCTAGCCATAGGACCTTCCTA
>NW_018164746.1:315140-326368 GCF_001263595.1 Phalaenopsis equestris
TCATGACTTTCTCTAGTTTATTTGATCGAGCCTCACCCTTCAATTCTTGTATTCATCCTTTGGGATAGATACAGGATTTGAGGTAAAACGCTCTTTCATTTAAACTATGAAAATTATGGGGTCAGTTTAACTTCATCTTTTTCAAAATTAAATTTTTTAACGTCCTTCCGAAGCGGGCAACGGGATTTCAATTCCGATGACCGACAGCTTCTTACGGGCAAACCCCACACCAAAAATAGTGCCGACAACTATGATTTTACTCAACTAGTAGATATCATGCTAACCCTTAGGATTGAGGGGAGCCAAGTCCAAAGGGGAGTGCAAATATATATGGAGATAAGTTTAGATGGGCATAATATTGGTTATTCTAGAGTGTCAGACTAGAAACTTTACCAATTTGATTTCTAGTTTAGAACCTAAAGCCTGGTTAATTCTATAGAGAAGGCATAGTGGGTAATATGGAAGTGAGAGGATATAATCTACTCAGCATAACCATATCAATTAGGAACATAACTTTAAATTAACTAATATTCTTTATGCACTATGGAGATGTAAGGAATATATATGCTTCTATTTGTCATTGATCACATTAAATTCTAAACATTTCATTCTTACGTATTATCTAGGTCGTCGCATGTGAAAGTTAGTTTGTAAAATCTCAATTTTTTCCAACCAATTTCTCTAGTTAGAATTATCTTTAGATATAGGTTTGTATTTAGGAGTAGTTGATAGAAAACACCCTTAATCATCATTCCAAATTAAGACCTGACAGTAGTAGACTATAATTAGCCTAAAAGTTCGTAACCATAATATAAACTTAAAATAAAATCCTATACTACCTGAAACGATTCATGCACTTGCATAGTACCCTAGTGTGTGATCTATAAATTAAATTCTAAACTCAACAACATATTTGTTTTGCATACTAGCTGTCATAATTAAATTGAGTCAAGTTTTTGGCCATGGAATTAAATATCTTCATAATTGTGGGCTGGATCAAGTATTTAGTGTCATCTCTAGAAATTGAAATTGAAGTAATTACACATATATGTACGCGTACATTCTAAGGGGCATCAAGTTTTGGCGTCGTTGCCAGGGAAGCAATGATAAAAACTTTAGAAAAATTTTAGTTATACCTGGATGAGTTAGATTTGGAAATTATAATATGATTATCTAGTGTGTTTAGTTATTATGAGTTTATTTATAAGAAAATTCAAAATACCTGTCGACACAATTTTAGGGGGGTCATCCTGTGGAAGCTGTCGGACGCCGGAACGGAAATCCTGTCACCCGCTTCAGAGGGACATTTAATTTATATATATATAAGTTTAGAAAAATATGAAATCAAATTGATCTCATATCTTTCAAAGTTTAGATGAAAGATCACTACACCTCAAGCTATGTATTTATTCCAAAAGATAAACACAAGACCTGAGGGTGAGGCTCGATCAAACAAATTAAGAAATATATGACATCCGTTTGGCTTGCGAAACCATTTTATTATAAACTGACAAGTTCTCTATTTAATATAAAAAAATTAAATAGAGTTTATATTAAGCTAGGTTTGGAAAAGTTTCATATAAGGGCAAACCCCTATAGTTAACTACATCTTAGATAACCGAAGTCACCTAAGAAAACTCTCGATAAAAATCAGGAGATATTGTCTTCAAGAATTTCAAAGGACAAAACTTTTCAAAGAGATTGGATAAAGAGGTGTGAAAAGGGAATGACTCAAATTTGGAATATTTTATTTTTGAATCCAAAGGAAGAAGAACTAGAGGATATCGTAGATCCTGAGGAGAACCCCGATGAATTCCCAAACTATCCTACTGTGTGGCTTCAATTTTGGGAGAATAGAACTATTGAATGTTTCGTCCTACCAATTTTATTAGTTAAGGCTTACATTTGTGTGAATGATCACACAAATAGCTTGAAAGATGTGAGGATTTAGGTCGTAACAAACGTCAAACTCAACAAACTCAAAATCCTAAGACAAGTTAGGGCCTATATTGTATAACAAAACTATACAAAGGTCTAAAGATAAGTTGAGGATTTATTTTGCATAAGCAAACATTGTTGAAGTCCTATGGATTATTGTTTAATTCTAAGGAATGATTTAGATGGTGTAGACATGTTTTGTTGTTGAAGATGGTTGTGCTTCCCACGATGCTAGCTCCAAACTCCTCGTCGTAGCGAGTTCAAGTTTTCTAATGTGTGAAGTTCTGATGTCAAATTAAATATTTCCTAAGGTTATGGTTATTTTAAATATTATGGGGGATGTTAAAGTTGATTAGATCGACACCAGTTGGGATCCTACGGTTCCCTCATTCTGGCACCACTATTTTCTTTCGGATTGACTTAGTTTAATTAAATTTACTAAATTCAACTTAATGAGTTCCATACTTTCATTTAGACCATGGGAAATCTCGTTAGCAACCGTAAGTTGCCTCCTCCGAGGGAATCCCCAATCATCTGATAGAGACGTTTTAATTTGGTTGCAATTTTTGTTTTATTTTGTTTGTGATTAAATTTTGAGTTGTCTTATTTTTTAAATGTTGTAGTGGTGAATTTTATCTTGTTTGATTTTAGTTTTGGTTTCAATTTGGTGGCTATCCTAAAGATTTTGGTTTTAACATGCAGGGTGACATCGTTGTTTAACATGCAAGTTTATAAACATGAAAGTACAGTAAAGAAAGTACAGAGAAAGAAGATACTGTAAACTATAAAAGCATACTTGTTGAGTCTTTTCGTTCTTCCACCCGAAAGTTTAGTACTTGCAAGGCGTATATGTATATATATAATTTTGCAGGAATTAAAATATGTTGGTGGGAAAAACATAAAGTACAGATCTGAGGTATGTCGACCAGATCCTATGTCATATCTTAGCAGGTCCTATTTATTTAAGTGTATAGATGGTTTCTTAAGCAAGTTATAATGAATTTTAATCATCTTTCAAGGTAACCAAAAGAGTATGAGAAAGGTCCAGGGACCGGGCCCCCGGGCATCTCACAATCCCTTGGAAAGTCCCGAGTTCGTTCAAACTCATTATGTTTCTTAATAACTCATCCTTATCATGCTCAATGAATTGATGTTCTAGCCAACCTTAAGGATGGGGCAATTATCACTTGATGTTTTATTTATAAGTTATATGGATAAAGACCCTTAGGGGCAATTTGGCCTAATTAAGAAACTTAGCACTTTGATTTTAAAGATGGGCTTGTAGTGTTTTAAAAGTTTTTAAATTAGTTATGGATTATTTCCTAAACCTCATTAAATAAAATTTTGATTAAGTCTTGCTCACTACTAAGACCTTAAAAGCTTAATGGGTAGATTTGCAATTTTAAGAAGAGGGTTTTAAATGTTTATTTTCTTAATCATTATCATAAATCATACACCATCAATTGTGGTTTAAAATCAGTGAGTTATGATCTTCCGAAATCAAACCCTTCACCTTAATATCTTTCCTATTCAAATATTCTTCCAAATTTTATTAATTTTAAGAAATTACAAATTTAACCTTTATAAGGCAAAAATGAGATTGGTTGCTACCATTTGTCCCTTTCATATTTCAATCATTAAAACATATTAATTAAGATTATTTGTTGCCCATTTAGCCCTTTGGTTAAGCCTAAATATTAATTAAGTCTTAAATTTCAAAATTACCCTTTTTGCCCCTAAGGCCTTAACACCCTATAATTCATTAAATTGAACTCAAATGACTTAAAAATTTTATGTTACCCCACTCATGGGTTAATTAAAACATCAGAGGAGAAAATGTGATTTTTTCTGAATTTATTTAATTTTATAAATACTTTTTTAATGTAAAAATATAAATTTTTAATGAAAATTTAATAACTCAACCAAAACAAAACCTCTATTCTTAAGAAAATTATTGGAGACTCACCTAGGCCAGAGGCCACTTAGACCAATTTTCATGATTTTTAGAACTTTAATGTAATTATTAAAATTATTTGTTTATTTTGAGCATTAATTAAATATAAAATATCATTTAAGTAGAAAATTAAGTTTTATACTTTTATTAAATCTCTCTGAGTTCAGGGAACCCAAAGAAATAAGTTTCATATTTTTGTGGTTTATATTTTAATTATTGGAATTGTTTTAGTGAAGAATTGGAGAAAATTCATTTTTAAGCCTTTAAAATTGATATCTTGACTTAGAAAATTAGGAAAATTATTTTGATTGGTCCCAAGTAATCAGGAAGCCAAATATGACATTTTAGCATGTTTTTACAATATTGTAGTTTTTTTGTGTTTTTACAATTTTGTGATTTTTATGATTTTTAATTAATTTAAATGCTTAAAAATAGCTTAAAAATGAAGTATTTATTTTAATTCTAATTTTATTTTCCTTAGGTTCCTCTAATCATAAAGAGCTCCCAAAACCAATTTGGTGATTTTTTTTAATGAAGTATTTATTTTAATTCTAATTTTATTTTCTCAGATTCCTCTAGTCATAAAGAGCTCCCAAAACCAATTTGGTGATTTTTTTTATTATATTTTAATTATTATAATTATTTTAATGCCAAAAATGTAATTTTACTTGATTAATCCATTTGAGTGGTCAAATTAACTCTGATTGAAACTCCAATTGGCTTGATATTTTTATGGGGAGCTCCTTTAACATTAAATTACAGTGTAGAATAATTTTTATGTCATTTACATTTATAATTACCCCAATTTAATTTTTATTCATTTTTAGGGGTTAGTGACAATTAGAGTTATTTTTAATGAGTTAAATCAATTTTATATTTTTCCTAGGGTCCTCTGACCACAGTGAACCGACCAAAATAAATTTTATATTTTTCGGATAAATATTTTAATTATTTTAATTTTTATACCAAAACATGGACCATTAACTTGTAAATTAGATATCTCTAATTAGAGATGCCCCCTGACTTTGGAAAAATTAGGGGAGATACTTAACAACAGAGACATCAAAAGCCCCATGGTCCCATGCCATGGTGAAATGTCTATGCAAATGGAGAATCCAAATAAGAAAAACACCATTTAATTAATTACATGAAATGGAGAATTACATGCATCAAATGGACATGAAATCATTTCCACATTGTTCTCCTCTGTTCAATGAACAAGAGAGTATTTTTATTTTATTTCTGTGATTTTTTCACTAAGATATGCATTTTCCAAGTTTTGGCCATTAAATAAATAAAATAAAAACCGTATTTTTTTTACTTATCTAGCGCATCATTGTACGCATCGAACGGATGCGTGTCGCCGCAGGATTGGGCCACCATCCTAGTCAGCTCACGCTTTATGAACTGAGACTCTGTTTGACGTGATCCAACGGTTGTGGGTCATCGTCCCCAACTGACTCAACCCAAGAGTCATCCACCTTGAAACCCTAATATCTCTCTCGATACTTAACCAAATTAAGTGTGGTTTGTTCTTATGGACTCATCTTGACTAGCAAAACATATCCATACAGTTAATCAAGCCTTAAATCGAGTCTATGAGCATAAATAATTAAACGAAGCTTGATTTAGGGGGAGAGTTCAATACCTTTGCCCAAGAGGCATGGCCTTGATTTGGTGCTTCCGAAAGCTTGCCTTGAGTTTAAAGAGCTCATAAATGAAGCCTCAAGCCGTTGTGTAATGCATAGGTATGATTTCAATCAAGATTGATTTAGGGGTTTGATCAAAGTCCACCCTAAGGTGGTCTGGTGATGGGGTTTCTATGGAGGATCTTCCTCTCTCACTCAGAGGATTTGTATTTGGTGGAGTCTAGAGAGATGTCCTGTTTCAGGCTTGATTTTGAGCTCCAAAATTGAGCTCAGGCAGTGGGTTTGAGGGCTTGAGGATGGTTGGGTTGAACTCCAGAGGTTTTGAAGGAGCTCTGAGAGCAATTTGGCAGTCTCCCCAAGGAATTTCAAGCTCTCCCTCCTAACCGTGGAGGGTGAGTTTAAATAGAGGGGCTTGGAGGATGCAATTGGGCCAGCCATTCAGTGAGTCTGGTTGCTTATGTGGAGGGAAAAAATGTGCAACAATCAAATTGGGATGAGATAGCTTGGATGGGTTTAATTTTGGGTTTTAGCCAAGGGGGAGCCTTTGGATTTAAGTTTTCCGGCAACCAAGATGGTCAGCCGGCCATGCTCAGGTCACCATCTGACTCAGGGAGGTCAGGGCTTGATTTTGGTGAAGTTAATTGGGGTTGACCATGTGTAAAGGCTTTGTATTAAAAAGAAATGAGGGAAGGGTCATTTTGGGTCAAATTGGGTAAAGTCATGGTTTGGGTTTGGGTTCACTCACCAAGGAGGGTTTGGATGCTGAGGGAAATCAAATGATTCAGCTTAATCAACATGGTGGGATCCCTATCCAAGTGATTTGTCATAAGCATGAGGTTTGGGTGTTTCACGAAGTGGGTTAAAAAGGCTCTTAAGGATATTTGAAAGTAATTTGTCCTCTTACCATTAATAGCTTTAGGAAGTGGCGAGGCTCATATGGCTCACTTATGGCTTGAGAATGACTTTATGGCTTCCCTTTGGCTTGGCTCTTTTGAATGAGAAAGGATTTTGAATTTATTTGGTATTTTTGGTGAAGTTTGGCATGATGCTTGATTTGGAATGATTTGATTATGGATTTAGAACTTAGGGAATGATTTTTATTAAAGGGATGATGGGGAAGAAAATCATCATATGGGATTTTGATTGAAATTGGGCTTGTTGAATGACTTAAAGACTTGGGCTTTTAAATTTGAGATTGAATTTGGGTTAAAATTTGGGCTACTTGAATGTTTAATTTAGTATAGGAAGATTTCACGAAGAGTTTGGAAAGGATTTCAAGTGATTTTGAATTAAATTGGATGATCAATTTGGTGGATTTAGGCATATGGTCAAAATTGAGTCTTTTTGATTTGGGTGAAATTGGGCTTGCAATTGGATCAAATTGGGCTTTAAGTTGGGGAAATGGGCCTTTAAGGGCAATTTAGGGCTTTTGGTCAAATTGGGTAAATTGGTCAAATTGGGTCAATGTGATGGTTAAAAATTGAAATTGAGAATATTTGGGATGATTTTGGAATTTTTGAGAACTTTTGGAATTTTTGGAATTTTTGGGTTATGAGGGGTATTTTGTTAATTTTTGAAAATTTTGGGAGCATTTTGGAAATTTGATGATTTTGGTGAATTTTGGTCAATTTAGATAGTGGTGAGTGATTTTAGATGTCTTTTGGACAAATTTGGGTATTTTGGGTAATTTTGGGACTTTTGGCAAAAATTAGGTTTATAGAGGTATTTTGGTGAATTGGTGATTTTGGGCTAGAATGCGCAAGTAAGTCATGAGGCCATGCCAAACCAATAGGAGCCATATGAGGAATCATTTTGGACATTCAATATGCTGGTCTTAACCCTTTTAGCCAAGGACTAGGGGTTTGGGTCCATCCACATGAGCTTCACAAAAGGAGTCGGGAAACCAAATAAAGGGGTCTTAAGGTTTGGGGTATGTGAGAAGGTGTTTGCATGCTAGCCTAACCAAAATCGGACCACCTAGGGTTAGTTCTAAGGCTTGACCATCCTATGAGGACTCTCTTTGAGCTCCTCTATACTGACCTCACCTACTAAGTGCTAAAGGTCAGGACCAATATGTGGAATTTCAAGTTGAGCAGAGAAGAGTGTAGAATTTCTATTGGTGAATGATCCTTTTCTAGTCATCTAGGAATAACCAACATGAAAATCCTATGGCTAGACCCTAGGCTACTAAAGAGGAAAAAGCTAGACCACAACCAAAAAGGAGGTTAACTATACCAAAATTATTTTTTAGTGCTTGAAGTGCTAGTTATTTGTCCTATTAGTTAAGTCTTTAAATTTGAATGTGTAGTTCAGGAGCTGCAAACCTTGAACCATACCACTCAGAACTAGGGAGAACTTTCATAGGATTATAAAACCCCGAAGGAGAAAAGTATTGAGCAAGTGAAATATGTATAATCTTGGAATTCGACGGGCTGACGACGTTAGACCAAGCGCTTGATGGGAGACAACCCATGGTTATCTGTGTTAGTATGTTTGTGAGTTGTCATTGTTTGTGGTGTACTGTGTTTGTTTTAGTGAGGATTGATCAGTTTGATCGATGTTGGTGGATGTTTGGATTGTTAGTGGAATGATTTGATTTTTGAGTGTCATTGTGGATTGATTAGTTTAATTGATGTTGGTGGATATTTGAATTGTTTGTGGATTGATTTGATCTTTGTGTGTGTCATGAGGGAGGTGATTCCTTAACTTCTTATTATGGCTAGACTTATATATTTTCTCTTGTAGTAGTTCAATTGACGAGTCCACTACAACTCAAGACTCAAATGGACTTGAGTTTTACAGGAGACATCTTGAGTTTCACAGAAGTAGTTCTATCTCAATTTTGTTATTTCCTTTATTTAACCTTATTTTCATTCAGTAGGGTTATGAACCTACTTGATGAGCAACATGTGGATAATCTTACACTATCTTTATAACTGTTAGAGGTGCATACTTACAGGGATAAGGTGATGCTTGGGGTTGGCGCTCAAGAGCCAATACATCAAGGATAATCATGTTCAGGGGATTAGACTCTATAAAATCATTTAAAAGTATCCAATTTATTGGTGTAGTGCTTTCGTTAGAAATTGAAAGTAATGTAGTGAGAGACGATGAGTTAAAGGAAGAATTAACCTCATTTATCAAGTGTGTTTATGTTTGTGTTACAACAATATAAAGAACTTGGGGCACACTTAAATATATTTCTATGTCGATTCCTATTGTGATAGTAGACTTTTCTTTAGTTTAATTTCATTTTAGCATGTTTTTGTTTAGATTTACTTTCTATTATAAATTGTTTTATCCTAATGAATACTTGTAGATATTTTTTATAGATATTTGTTATAGATAAATATTCAGAATTGTTTTTCTTCCCACTAATATTTTCTGTATTGAATTCTGTACATGATGCACTGTTTGACAGAGAACTGGCACATGATGCGTCAAATCAACGCATGATGCGCCATAGATGACTTTTTGCAAATTAAGGTGATTCGAGATGAATTTTGTGTGAATTTTCAAAGGGACACTTGTTCTACACACCTATTGGAGTAATTCAATGCATCTAGACACTTTGGAAGATTCTTTAATGAAGGGATATGTCTCTTGATCAAATGACATATCTTTTGAATTCAAAAGAGTTGACTTTTGGAGGGAATTTGGAATTCTTTTCAAAGGAGGCAGCCTAAAAATAAAAGAGAAGACTTCAAGGGGGCTTAGAGAGGGACGATGAAGGGAGACAGAGAGAAAGTTGGCGTGAGAGTCAAGAAGAGAGAAGAGGAGATCTTCTTCTAGGGTTGTAAGAGGTGAGAGAAGGTGAGAGATTTCATCTTCACTCCACTTCTAAGAGAGAATTGAGTGGGATTGTTAAGAGAGAAAGACTTGGAGAGAACTTCTAGGGATTTGCTTGGGAAGGATTGTGAGATAAATTGTGCCTTTTATTTCTTTTGTTTTGTAAACTTATTTTAATATATAAAATTCGTGTTTTGTTGTATCCTTCTCATGAATTCTGAGTAGTTTTCTTTATTCTTCTCCCTACTTTGAGATATGGCTTTGTGAAAAAATGATTTTGTTTTCTACCATTTTAAATGTTAATAATTTATGAAGATTTAAACTCCGATCTTCATTTACTTGTCGATCTGGCCAATTGAAATGTTAAAACTTATTGAGAAACATATGTTTTGAAAAAGTATATGATTTCTACAACATAGAGAGAGTCACATTTGATTTCATGGGAGAATATGTCATCCATGGGATTGGATGCAAATAAATAGGGAAATATACTTTATTTGTAGAATTGATGACATATTAAAATCCCCAATTTGGCCCAGTTGATTAGAAACTGATGCAAGATTGTTAGCCCTCAGGTGAGGGAGTAGTGGGAGCTTTGGAGGGGCAGCCGGTATCTTCCCAACCTAACCACAAAATTAGGAACCAAACTCTGGATTAGTCAATTTTCTTTATAACACTCGGAAGAGGGTAAATAATAAGATTGCTCTTATTTGATACAAAGCAGTTTATATATATATTTTTTCAAATGATTTCAATTTCTTCACAATTCATATACTCGTTATAAAGGAGAACGATGCTTTCTTAAGTTTGAACTTTCCATCAAAACAAAAATTTTGGTTAGTTTCACAAAAACTTTTTTTATATTCGTAATTTTACTTTTGAAAGTTAGTTCTTAGTCAGTTAATTTTGTTTTTCAACTGCATTTTATATAGCATTTACCTTAATAGTTAAAATTTAAAATTTGCAATTTACTTTTTGTAGTTTTAAAAATTATATTATATTTTTAATTATAAAATAATTTATTTTTGTATTTTTAATTATAAAATAATTTCAAATTTCCAACTTCCCTGTTGACCAACTTCCCTGTTGAATTGATATCTAGGACTCCATTAGAGCCCTTTATTACTTGAGTGATATGTATACTTGCGTTGATTTTAACGGGGATTTGACAGTTTAAAAAAGGTTTAAAAGATAAATTATTTTCATAAAAGGTATTTTTGTTGGGATTATATTACATATTTATTATATATCTACCGTGTGTAATTTTATAATATTGAAAAATATTTACAAAATTTACACACTAAATCTACGCCTGCATCAGAGCAGATTGGAGTTGAAATGGGGCGAAACGGAGTGAAACGGGGGTGCTGTTAGTAGGGTGGCGCCAATCTATCCCAGAAAATGGCAACTAGGTGCAAGAAATGGTTGTGGACGAATCTAAATGCCTCAAGAAGTTTATAAGGCACCTTTTGGGACTCGGGAAGACACCTTTTAACATTTTTAAACTCTTGGAAACCCCAAGAATGTCCAGAGGTCATATATAGGAGTAGGAGATGTAGATTTCTACATTTTCTAGAGAGATTGGTGAGGGATTTGGAGAGATATGCGTAAGAAATTGTACAAGCATCACATAAATCGACAGAAGACTTTGTTGGAGGGATTTTCATCTTTCTTTCATAGGGACAAACCTATATCATTCCTTTTTCATTGAATGGAGACACCTTTCTGAAAAGACACCATGGCACCCCTTGGATTTTTATAAGAAAAGACTTAGATTTTCCACAAAAAGAGGTTAGCAACTAACCACCAAAATTTACAACCGCTGCCCATCCCCACCGCCGCCGTTGCTGTCCATCCCCGCCGACGCCGTTGCCAATCCCCCCCCCCGCCGCCCCCCG
>NW_018164746.1:327185-342700 GCF_001263595.1 Phalaenopsis equestris
AAGTATTAGACTTCAATGTTGGAAGAAGTTGTGATGATTCAAGATCTTGCACTTCATTTACTTCTTGATTTGACCAATTAAGATGTTGATATATGTTGTGAGAACATGTAGTATCTTAGATGGTATTGTCTCAGTCAAAAAATGGTTGGAATCACATATTGATTTTATGAATGAGAATGTAATTCATTGGGTGTGCAAATAAGTAAGGAAATATATTTTAAAGGTTATAGAATTAAAGGACTTTAGAGTGACAGGTTAAATCCCCCAATTTGATTTATAATTTTAGGTTTTGATACGAGATGTTAGCCCCAGATGGAGGGAAAAGAGGGAACTCTAGAGTGAGAGCTAGTATCTTCCCTGCCTAGCCGGTCTTCAAGAGCATTCAAGCTATAGATTAACCAATGTTCTTTATAGCATCTCTAGTAAGGGTAAAGAATACTGCTGCTCCTATTTGGCACAACACATTTAGCATACTTCCACAATAGAATTTCTATATTTATCACTGATTCATGATAAGGAAAAAGATATTTTATTTATATTGCCTTCATCTTGCAGGTATTTTAGTTATGTTAATTGTTTGCTTACTTTATTTTCAATTATCAAAAATTAATTTATGTGGCCTAAAAAAAAAAAAAAAAAACTACTTTAGCATCTTAAGTTTAAATAAAAAATATTACTAAGTAAAATTTTGTTATCTAAAATTAGTCATCCATGTGGGATCAATGTTCGAGACTTAATCAGAAAGTTCTATATTACTTGATAACGATACATATACTTGTGTAGTATCCCATATTGAAATATTAAAACTGCATTCTTATTTGCTTCATAGTGAAAGATTTACCTAGCTCTTGCTTTGGATCAAGTTTTTGGCTTTATTGCAAATTATGAATATCTATTAAGGAAACTAATTGCATACATCATATTTTACATCTATCTATATACAAAATTGGGATCAATACTGTGTAAATGAGGTAATATCATTTATAAGCTTAGTAGTTTTTGAAGGTGAAAAGTGCTTAGCTAGGAATTTTCTGAGTTAATTCTCCTCAAGTTATAATAGAGTTAGGTGCTAATGATTTTAACCACATTTTAGCTTTATCCCTTAAGAAAAAAAGAAAAAGTCTAAGTCAAACAATATCATTTGAGACACCATCGTACGTAAATGTAATGCATAATTTTAAAAAACTAGCTAGATGTAAGTTTGGATTCTCAGATTAAGTTCAACTAAACTGGCTGTTTTGTAAAATTTCTAAGCCAAAAGTTTCATCGCTTCCCCGACAACAACACCAAAAACTTGATCCCGACATAATATGTGAGTGCTTAATGTGTAATTACTTCAATTTAAAACTAAAAAAACAACGTAAAAAACAGGACTCCCACTGCTCGTATGTGCTTGCACCCTTCATTCTCAACTGAGTGCTATCATTTCTCTTCACAATTTAATTTTACACATTAGAGATACTACTCAAGTGCATGTATCATTTCAAGTAATATAAGCCTTTCTTTTAGTCCCCAACTATCGATCCCATGAGGACGGAAAAACTCTTTTTATTAACTTAGTTAAATTCTACTTAAATTACATGTAACTTATCTAGGAATTAAGATCAGAAATTAAAGTTGATATTGTATAATGAAGTAACTAATACCTACAAATTTTATTTTTAAACTTAAAGAAAATGCTAATTGTTTCTAAACTAGTTTTATGTAGAAGAGTTTAAATTGTATGAAAATCCTTCTCCTTGCAATGTGATTATAATTAGTGTAAGAATCAACTGTTTAAAAATTTTAAATGTAGTTTTGTGACAAATAAGAACATACTTATTCTTTACTCTTTTTCAAATGCATAAAGAACATTAATTAATTTAGAGAAGTTCTTAAGAACTTAAATCAAGGACGAATATATATATATAATATATATATATATATATTTGTGTCTGTGCAGCGCATTTAGAGTGATGGATGGATAGATATACGCTTCATTCGATCGCGTGCCTTAGCGTCCCTTTTCGCGAGACAGCCGGCCCTAGCCCTCTCTCACGCGAAATTCGCTGCCGGAGCTCCTCGCAGGCGAATGTTCTACCGCCGGTGCTATCCTCTGTGCCGAAGCACCTATCTGAGGTTTTTTAGAGGGAGCATTTGATCTCTCTCCTGCGTCTGCCGATTTTCGCACGGGTCTTTCGCTCACGCCTGCGACGATCCGCCGGCCTCCTTCTACACCAGCGGCCAGCTCCCGCCGGACCCAGTCCTATCTCACTTGAAACCTCAATACGAAGGTTTCTTGGAGTTGGATTTTGCAATTGGAATATTTTTCCACAGCTCGAGTGTCTGCTGTGAATTGAGCTAAAGTTGTTTACCATTGATCTCCCAAGGGTGAGTAATAGTGATGGGTCCTTTGCTCTGGAAAAGAAGCGAGCTTTTTTTCCTCATTCTCTATGCAGTGACATTCTATGTTATTGTCATTCAACGAACTCTGTACTTATCCCATGATCATTCTAGAGAACTTTACAGTCTTCGTCGAGGGTGGATGTTTAATCGCCTAAATGACCTTTCTGATGCACAATGGAGAAACTTTCATGGAAATTTGCCTATTCTTACCTTTGTTTTCGGAATTTTCACTTTTGGAGCAATTGCCTTGAGAAACCAATTTAACTTGAAAGGGAGGGGGATGTCAGTTGTCTGGTTTATAATGTCGTTGGCATACATATTACACTTACATGGAGCATGTGTAGTGTTTGTCCTCTCAATTGCTTCAGTGAACTTTTTCCTGGCAAAGATTTTGGCAAAATCAAAATTTTACTTGTATGTGCTCTGGTTTTTCAACATATCAGTTCTTTTGTTAAACCGCATCTATGAAGGATACTCTTTCTCTTCATTTGGGAATCAATGGGCATTTTTGGACAATTATCGCGGCTCTTTTCGATGGCAAATCTGCTTTAATCTTGTCGTTTTAAGAATGCTGAGCTTTGGATGCGACTATCATTGGTCATTAAAGGAGACTCAGTTTGACCAAAAGAAGCACATCATTCATTGCTCTATTTGTTCTTCTGGAAATTCGTGCTACCACCTTCTACAGGAAAAAAGGCTTCATTTTTGCCAATACTCATTCATCAAATATCTTGCCTACTTAATCTACGCTCCACTTTACATTGCTGGGCCAATTGTGAGCTTTAATGCATTTGCTTCACAGCTAGACGCACCTAAGAAGCGTTACTCAGTTGTAAATGTGATTTTCTATGGATCAAGATGGGTTCTTTGTTTTGGATTAATGGAAACAATGACTCATTTTTTATATTACAATGCCTTTGCAAATAGTGGCTTATGGAGGCAATTTTCACCCCTGGAGATCTTCATTATTGGATATGGGGTCATAAACTTTATTTGGCTGAAATTCCTACTTATCTGGCGCTATTTCCGGTTTTGGTCCTTGGTTGCAGGAATCGAAACCATTGAAAACATGCCCATGTGTCTCAATAATTGTTATAGCTTGGAGACCTTTTGGAAGTCTTGGCACGCATCTTTCAATAAATGGATTGTTAGATACATGTACATTCCTCTTGGCGGTTCTCAGAAGAAGCTCTTCAATATGTGGATTATCTTCACTTTTGTTGCATTATGGCATGATATAGAGTGGAAGCTTCTTTTGTGGGCGTGGCTTACATGTATATTTTTTATCCCAGAATTAGTGATCAAATCATCCATTTCTTCATTTACGCCTAGAAGTGCTGCTGGCAAGTTTGTGCTTCGAGAAATGAGCGCTGTAGCTGGGGCTGTTACCATTACATGTCTTATGGTGGCAAATCTCGTTGGCTATGTTGTAGGACCTTCAGGAACAAGTTTGTTGATTTCCCGGTTGTTTAGAAGGGATGGCTTTCCTGTGCTGGTTTTCATATTTTTGTCATTCTATGTAGCAGTAAAGCTCATGTTCCATATCAGAGATATTAAACAAAATACCAAGTAAAGGCTGAAAGATTTGGGCTCATCGTCTTTGTAGCATTTATATGATATTTTATTGGTGTATGATGTAATTGAATGAGCCAATAGTAGAATGGTAAGCGATAGATCATATCTTATGTGAACTAAGTTTATAAGCAATTAGGAGTTTTTTTTTTAATTTACTTGATGCTGAACTCAGAAAACATTTTTCCATACATATATATTTATATTCCGGGCCGAGTACTCAAATTAGTTGATAGGTCATCTGTTTGTCAGTTGTAATTCTCCATTGGTCTAAGGTTCGATACCCCCTGAGTGTAGGGTGTGGTACTCAAATTCTTAGGCTCATAAATATAAGTACGAGCATATGTGGATATTTAATCTATTTTCTCCTCTCTATCATATTAATCATTAAATTTAAATTAGTTAAATTAATTAACAATTATTTGTTGTTTAATGCAGTTATTCATTAATGTTTTATTATTATTATTAAAAGGTTTAATTAACATATTAATTACTTAAATTATTATTATTCATTTAATTAATTCTTTAATTATTTGAATAAAATATTACTTTGTTAATTAATCTTATTAATTGATTAAGTGAAATATCCATCAATTAAATAAGATGTATTAATTAGTTTCCATAAATTTTTAAAATTTCAATTAAGCTATTAATGTTTTAATTAATTAGATAATTAATCATGGGCTCTGTTAAGGTTGGTTTTAAAAAAAATTGTAAAGTATTAAGTTAGTCTTTTCGGATAGAGATTTTTATAAGGAATTGAATATTAATTAAGATAATTCAAAGTAGATTAATGTTATTATAGTTTATTTTAAATAATTTAAAGGAGATTAAATATAATTTATCATGCATGGGTTTCGACCATAGGGAAGAACAAGAAAAAGGTTCTCTTTATGGATTAATTTGTTAATAAATTAAAGAGAAAAAATAAGTTAATTATTTAACACAAAAATTAAATTATTCGCAACTTAGGAGTAATTCACTTAATAATGTAATATTTAACATAAAGTAAATAAGTATGAAGTAAGTTAAAATTAAAACATACAACATACATGTTTTGGTTTTAAGGCTAGGCATGTATAGGTCTCGGTTTTGAGTAATTAAGCATAGGAATGTGTGATTTCATGTAAAAAGTACGGATACTTGCATTAGAAAGTAATGGGATGTAAAGTCCTATGGTTTGATACCATAAATTTCGGTTTTAGCCTAAAGGTAAACATGCAATGTATAAAGGTTAACATTAGCTACATTCACCAACAACATGGCTTAAAATTTATATGGTTATTCACATATGTTTTCAGCTTGGGGTTAAATAAAATAAGAACTTGATCAATTTTTATGTAAAGTATAAAACACAAATAAGATTGAAAACCTAATAATTCAAACATACAATATTAAGTGATTGAGCACAATATGAATGTTCCAATAGGTGTGAACACTTGTATCGGACTCCAAAAGGAGGGTTTATCATAGTACGGTAGCTCAAGAGAACATATGTAGCGTCCTGAACAATTGAGCATACTATGGATGTTCCAACAGGCGTAAACATTCACATTGTGCTCCTAGAGTGATTTAGCATGTTACAATCGCTCAAACAAACATATGTAGCAAAAGTCCAAATATTAGGACATGTGACTTGTAGGCTCGATGTGATTGCAACAAATGTGACAATCAAATGCAAAAGACAAGCAAGGTGTGTTATGTATGCATGAACATGCTAAGTACAACATGCAAAGCAATCAGACTCGACCAAACAAAGATATATTGCGGGACTGACCGATATCGGTCGACTGATCAAGTCATTCGACGAGGGATGACTTATCGAATCAAACATTATCGGGCAGCCGGTCTAATGTGGGTGACCGAGCCGAAAGATATCGGTAGACCAATGAAGGCATCCAATTAGGGACAATCAATTAGAGTGAATGATGCCGGGTGGCCGATCAAGTCGACCTTAAAGTGAGCAGTCGAGTCGATCGATATCAGTCAATCAATCTTGGCATCAGATGAGGGAAAACCGATCTGACTAAATGATATCGGGCGGTTGGTCAAACTGGGCTAATGCAGGTGATCAAGCCAATCGATATCAAGGTTTATAATGAGAGACAACCAATTTGATTGAACGTCTGGGCTAATGCAGGTGATCAAGCCAATCGATATCAGTTGCTCGATCAAGGTTTATAATGAGAGACAACCAATGTGATTGAACGATGAACGTAACTGGGCGGCCATCCAAGTCATCTAAGGCAAGAGGTGGAGCCGAAAAGCATGCAAAATCGCATTTTAAGATGAAGATTCTAAGGAAATAATCACATGCAAGAGACATAAATACCTAATCACATCTCAATGGCAATTTGAAATGCCCCTAGCGATCTCGCATAGGCTCTAGGTTGGTTGTGAAGTCATAGCTATTGTCTGTTACACAATATAATGGAGGGCCTACCTCTAATCGTTTGGCAAAAAAAAGCACAAACAAAATTTTCTACGAAAGGAGAACTTGACAAAAATGATGATTTTCTTCACAGACATAGCCTTCAAGGCCAAGGGAATAAGGATCCAAGGATTTCCTCATTCTCTAGATCGAAGTGACTTCAACCCACCAAGGACTGAAGCCACCAAACGATCACGAGATTACAATGCTCCTGGGGCAATTAGGTTAATGTAGTAAGGATCAAGGATAAAATGTCCAACAAAAATGACTCTCAAACTATCAACCTCCTCTAACATAGAAACCTAGCCTTTGTTCTCTAAAAATAGACCTAAAAGGCTTGCTAGGAATAAAATTGCAAGGGTTTAGCAGTTATCTCACCTACATGGTGGTTAGAGACGCGCTCTCTCAGCCTGCTCTGAGCTTTGACCATGCACCGGTGATTATTGCTCCACTCCTCTAGAGATGGAAGAAGCTCACCTTCTGAAGGATAATGGCCTAGCTCTATAAAAATCCTTCACATTCCTCTATTTTCTCTAGAAAATGAGAAATGTCGATGTAGTAAATTATGAGGAAGAAGAAGAAAATGAAGAAGATGATGAAGAAGAAGAAGAAAGAGAATGAGAAAATGGAAGAAGTCCTTCATAAAATCTCCAAAAGCACTCAAGAACTTTCCTTCCGCTCTCCCAAGCTATCCACAAACTTCTCCAGGGTGAATCCTCGACCCCCCACACTTTCAACATTCCTGGTTATTCATCCTCTCTCCTATGCATAGTCCATTGGATTGAGGTCGTCTAGCTGCTCTTCTAATGAGTTTCAATAAAAAAAATGGTCACCCTTTGGTTTCTTCCATAAATAAAAAAATAACTAGGTAAAAAAATCCCTTATCCGGCGATTAGAAGCTCGTTAATGGCAGATTTTTTGGGACCAACCATTTGAAACACGTGAACTAGATGAACTGGTGAGGTCACACCTAAAATCTGACATAATTACGTCGAACTCTCTTTCTGGACAACATGAACACACTTTCCTCGTGCATGGTTACATCGGTTTAATGAAGTTCCGGTCATGTTGGGCTAAGGCGTGGCCACACTTATTTTAGCAGTGGTCACACCACTTCAAAGAAGTCACACCCAGACATGGCTTAAAGTGTGGCCATGCTTATTTTAGGTGTGGTCACACCAAGGGTAAGGTGTGGCCATGCTCATTTTAGGGGTGGTCACACCACCCCATTGCTTCTCCCATCTTCTAAAGTGCCATTTGAGGGGACTTTGTGGCTTGTCCCTAACATAGGAGGCTCCGAATAGATGGATTGTGCTCTTTAATCACTAAAAAGAGGCATTGAATATGTCTCGTATCAAAATTAGCATCACCTAATGGTGAGCTCTCCCGGGTAGGGCTAAATCGATGTCGATCCTGATTCCATGCTCAAGGCACGAATAAGGAGTTTCAAACAGATGTCTTATACTAAGAGAGAATTAACATTGTCTCATACCATTTAAGTGCACATCCCATATATATGAAATAAATAAGTGATGTCAACAAGGGCATTGCAGTATAATAATATAGGCCTTCACTTATGATGAAGGTAGTCTTCTCCACATTGACCGGGAACATACTGATTTCATAGTAGCAGAAGAAAGAATCTAAGAAGCTCATTACTAACTATTCGACTATAAAGTCCACTAGTTCATTGATCCTCCATAGGGGGTAGCTATTGATCCCGACTGTTTATATGCAACAATATAACAATGTATTTGACTATATTTTTCACTTATCTTTCCTTACTTTGCATTAGTACCAAAGACTTGATCCTGGAGAAAATAAAAATTTAACTTTTTAACTTAATATATATTGGGATACTACGTAAGTATACACATCTTTATGAAGTAATATATGACTTTTTGATTAAGCTCCGATTATCAAACACACAGGAATTGTTCACAGTATGCGATAAATTAAAGTAACCAAACTTTCTACTTTAAAAGGACAAATACTTAAACTATATTTTTTATCACAGGAATGAAATTTGAACTCTTTTTGGTATTTTTAATATCTGAAAATGACATAAAAACTTAATAAAGATAACTTGAGTTTATGTAAAAGAAAAACATTGAATACAAAATATCTTTCTCTTTATCATGAATCAGTAATAAATATAGGAATTCTGTTGTAGGAGTATTCAAATTATGTTGTGCCAAATAGGAGCAATATTATTCTTTACCCTTACTAGAGAAGCTAGAAAGAACACTGACTAATTTAAAGTTTGAATAGTTCTGAAGACCAGTTAGGCAGGGAAGATACTAGCTCTCACTCTAGAGTTCTCTCGATTCCCTCTACCTAGGGGCTAACATCTCGTATCAAAACCTAAAACAATAAACCAAATTGGGGCTTTAGCCTGTCACTCTAAATTCCTCTAACTCTACACCCTTCAAAGATTATTTCCTTATTTATTTGCACTTAATCATATGAACTACATTCTCATTCATACAATCTCATGTGATTCTTTCCAATTATTGAATGAGACAATACGAGCCTAGTTTTTACATGTTCTCACAACAAACTTTAACATCTAGATGGGTCAGATCAAGAAGTAAATGAAGTGCATGGAAATAAATCATCACTACTTCTTCCAACATTAAAAATTAAAACTCACCACAACTTCCATCCAACACTTTAATTACTTATCATTTTAAGGAGAAAGATAAAGAAAACTACTCATAATCCATAGAAAAACAAAACCATACTTTAGTTTAAAAATAGAAATCATTTTCAAACCAACAAGAAGTCTCAATTAAAACCATCTCCACCAAATTCTTGAAGTTCTTTTGAATCTCTTATCTCTTACAACACACTTAACTCTCAAATTAAAACTATAAATAAAAGGAAAATAAATTTGCGGTGCCTGAAATTTTCTTTAAAAGCTTCTCCAAGAACTTCAAGAAACTTTCAAAACTTCTTAAGATTTTTCAGGACTCCCCAAAAGCCTCAACTTTCTTTTTTTATAATTTTCCAAGAGGTGTCTTGCTATCTCTTCAAAATGTGTCCTAATTTGATGTAGTTACCAATGGATGGCTCCTTTCACAAGTTCTTTAATTATATTTTCGTCATTGGTGGCTATAACCACCCATTTTAGCCAATAGGTGCCTCAAATTTCTCTTTAAAATTTGTCAAAATGAATTAACCCATCATACTCCCTCCGCTGGTACTTAATCGCGGGGCCTCTGGCGCTTAGGCGCGGCCTTCTCTGTTTCATCGACACTTAAGCGCCGGTTCTGACGCTTAGGCGCCAAAACACTTTTGTACCATTTTTGCATCTTTGCTCCAAATTTGATCATTTTTGCCTTTTTAGCATTTTTATCCCTTTTTACTTTTACCTGAAAGAAAAACACACAAATACCTTCCATTAAAGCACAAAATCTCAAAAATAGGTATAGAAATGTGTCAAAAAATACTATATATTTTAGGTGAATCAGCTACTCTTGGGGCAAGCAAAGTTTAAATTGTGTAGTCTACATACATTCTACATTTGTCATTCGACTTTTTGTACCGTGACAACATCAAAAATCCAGAATGGGTTTTACACCTCCCTGATGTAGCATGCCTCCTTAAGCTTCTATACCTCCTCTTGGATCAATCTAGCCTAAGTTACGACCGACATTCTAATCTTTTGCTTTGTTGTACTAGCAATTGAATTGATATTAAGGAGGTTGTATGGTACGTCTGTTAGGATGCCAAACATCTCAACAACTGACCAGGACAAACATCTCGATGTTCTTGGATCTCATTTCGGTGAGGTTTGGTTTTCCCTCCTAGAACTTAGGATCTAGCCATAGGACCTTCCTTTTAACTATTCTAGAAGACTAATGATAAGACCTACCTCACTTAGAAATTCTAGCCACTCTTTGACTCTTTTATGAAGTCTAACGTGGGTGGTCTTAAACCCTCAACACTTTGTTGAGTTAGTTTAGACCAACATGATGAAGATCAAAGAAAATTTTCCATAGGAGCATGAGGCCTTAGGAAAACCCCTTGTGACTTGCCCAATCACTTCACTTACACATGCACTACACTCATACTCTTCACTTAAACATTAACATCACCACATCCACCATATCCTCTTCACCACTTCACATCACCACAACTCACACAACATCACCACCATCACAGCCCTAGATCCACCCAAAATCCAAAATATGTCAAACTCCTAAAAAATTCCAAAAATACATAAATTATCCAATTTTCCACCTCAATTATCCAAAATTAACGAAATCCCCAATTTCATTTAAAAATTCACCAAAATAAATCCAATCCACTAAATCCACCAAAATCCAAACTGAAACCCAATTCCACTAAAATTCAAATTCATATCCAAAGCCATTCAAATTCAAGTTCAAGCCAACCCTAATCCACCCTGAGCCTAAAATCCATCAACATTTATCTCACATGCCAAATCCATTGTCACCAAGCCCATGCTCTAAATTTCATCATGATTAATTCAATACTCCACTAAGCCCATGATTAATAAAAAATTACATCAAACCTATGTACGAAGCCAAGACCAAAATCAATCCCTCATGAGCAATGTTCAAAGCCCACAAAAACCATACACATATCTCAAATCCAATAAAACAAAAGCCCACATGACAAAATCAGCCTCCCACTTTCAATTTGTTCAAACCTATGGTGAAATAACTTCATGATTAAATTGGATAAACATGGAATCCATGAAAATATTTTCAATGACTTCAAATTCACACCACTTCTCTTTAATCCAAGTTATGTAGGACATGCATGAGCCATAGACAAGCCATATGACTTTTCTCAAGCCAAATAGAAGCCATGAAGCCATGTGTGAGCTTCATGCGAGCCATCATTCCCTAAGTGGAAAAAGGATGAGGTCCCTTAATGATTCTCCCTAAGGTACTTAACCCTTCCCATGCTTCCCTCTAACCTATAATTAGGCCTTAAGCTCTATGATGAGGACTTGACCACCAAAACCCAAAACTCATTTCCATGAGGCTAGTTTAAGTCAAACCTAAACTTAGCCCAAACCCCTTTCTATTTTGATTCAACAAACTTACCCATGCTTGGACCAAATTGGCTTCACAACTCTCCACCCCTGACCTCCACAGCCAGATGATGACCTCCCATGCCCTGGTCAGCCACCATGTCCGATGGCAAGCCTAAACTCGAGAGCAACCCGTAAGCCAAAACCCAAACTTTAATCCATCTAAGGTGGCTCACTCCCATTTAAACCTTGCCTTTGTATTCCCTCCACATAAGTAACCCTTGAACCCCTTGACTTGGTCAAGTAACCACCATGAATAGGTCTATAAATTGACCGCCCCTCAAAGCTGTTGACCTTACTTTTGGTTGAGGTCTAGTTTCCTCCTCTTTAGTAGCCTAGGGTCTAGCCATAGGACTTTCTTATTGACTATTCCTAGAAAACTAGAAAAAAAACTCTCACCATTAGAAATTCTAAACTTTTCTTTGGTCAACTTGAAGTTCCATATACTGGTCATAACCTCTAGCACTTAATAGGTGGGGCCACTATAGGGAAGGTCAAGGAGAATCCCCATAGAACTGTTTGACCTTTGGTTGACCTTGGGTGTTGGTTTGGTCTGGAGCTATGGTCTGGAGCTATTTCACTCACTTGCACCCACTTGCACTCACTGTCACTCACTTTCACCCCATTCACTCACAAACCTAAACCCAAACTTGTTGACTTTCATCCATTGATCTTTTGAGAGACTCATGTAGATGGTCCCCTTGACCTACTAGCCCTAGGCTAGGGTTTAGATAAGACTAGAACATGAAGGACCCAAAGTAGAGGATTCCGTTGGTCGATGTCTCAAATCGGGCGGTTGGAACCTCAATTCACCAAAATACCCAACTCAACCTTTTGTCCCTGAAACTAATTTAGACTCTTCAATTGAACTCAATTTAATCCCAATTTTCCTAAATTTCAATTCTAAAATCAAATTCAGCATAATCAAACTCAATTCAAAGCAAATCCAAGTCCAATTGACTCACATTTGAGTCCAATTTCAACCCAAATCCAAAATTCCTAAATTTACCCCAATTTAGCCATGTGCCCAAGTACCACCAAATTGAACTCCCTAATTAATTCAAAATCACTCCAAATCCAAAATTCCTAAATTTGCCCCAATTTAGCCATGTTCCCAAGTACAACCAAATTGAACTCCCAAATCAATTCAAAATCACTCCAAATCTTTTCTAAACCTCTCATGACAACCATCTACAAAATCTTGATCAATCAATTGAGCTCGAACCAAAACTTTGACGAAAATTGAGTTTAACGCATTTTTAAACCGGTCATCGACGAGTTAATTCAAACGACCTTGGATAACAAAATAGATTGCACCGACCCATTCGAAACGTTGAAATTACTTGGAGAAGACATCAATTGCACTATGGTTTTATGCACAGGAAAATAATGCACAAATCAGGGTATTTCTAATATTAAACAACACAAAATTAATTAAAAGAAGGGAATTCTTTTTATATATCCCTAAATCCTAAATCCCTAATTTCTAAATCTCTCGCTCAAGCCTCCTCTCCCACTCTCGTTTGCGGCCAACCTAGCCAAGCCACCCTCCCATTGGTGAACCGTCGCCCGAAGCTCCCTTTTAGTTGTGGTCCCTCGAGCCGCGCGCCTGTGCCCATCTCCTGTTGCATTCCTTATCGCCTGCTCCTCTGCTCTCTCTCCGATCACATGTCTGTGCCATCCCTATCACGATCTTGTTTTCTGCTCCCTGTCGCCTATTGCTACGATTTGGATGATGGCTCCTTGTGTTTGGTTCACCACAGGTAAGTATAGGGAAGCTTTCTCCTCCTTTCTTGGCTATAAAAGCCTCTCTTGGGGAAGGATTTGTGGTTGGCTGAAATTTTCAGAAGTAGGGGGAGGTTCTGCCAAAATTTTGGGTGATTCTTTCTCCTTGGTTGGCTCTTCCTTAGCTTATTCGGTGTTTGGTTTTCTCTATTTTCTCTTGCACAAAAAAAGGTGCCTTCCTTCTCCTTCTTCTTTTCTTCAAGCATGTGGACATAGCCCCTTTTAAGCTTCCTGGGTTTAATCTTTTTGATAACATATATGAGCTTCATTTTGAGAAAAAAATTGAAAAGTCTATGGTGTTAATACCTGTATATCAAGGCCTTGAAGATCCCATCTCATGAAATCTTGAGATCTTTGAAAGCTTCATTTTAAAGAAAGAAAATCTGAAAATTTTATTTGTCATTTGCAATTATGGGATGGTCTCGGTGCCTTGCTTTTAAGAAAATCTGAAAGTTTCATTTGTCACTTGCAATGAACGGATGGTCTTGGTGCCTTGATTTTAAAAATTTGAGAGCTTTTATATGTTTATTTGCAAATATCGGGAAAATTCAATGCTTATGTTTGGAAGGTTCCCACAGAGGATTCAAAAATCTTGTAAACATGATACTATCTTTTTTTGAGGCTTGCATTTCTTACATCCACGCATGAGTTTCTTTGTGCAGTGATCCCAATTTTGATATGTAAGGATTTATGAAGTTGACACCACTACGACGCCAAAAACTTGATCCATGTACTAAAAGTAAGTTGTGTAATATATATATAAGTATAGGTAATTATTAATGAGATTCTATGCAAGTATACGTATCGTTATCAAGTAATAATGGACTTTCTATTTAAGCCCCAAATATCAATCCCACAGGGAAGGTTTAAATTTGCAATGATAAATTTTACTAGGAAATTCATAGAAAGTCAAACAAAATTACTGTCACTAATTTTGAATTTTAACTAAAAACCAAACATAATATCTACACTCTTAAAGAAACGCATATACATATCATACTTATTTAGTTTTTAAAGACTGAAGTGTCACTTGCTGACATGTAACATTTTAAGTTTGGGGATTTTGATACACCTAAAATATATATTATTTTTAGACACATTTTTATACATATTTTTGAGATATTACGCTTTAATGTAAGATATTTTTGTGTTTTTTTTCAGGTGCAAGCAAAAAGGTGAAAAATGCTTAAAGGAGTGAAAAAGGATCAAATTTGGAGCAAATAAGTGAAAAATGTGCAAAAGTGTTTTGACGCCTAAGCGCCAGATTCGATGCTTAAGTGCCGGGTAAACAGCGAAGGCCACGCCTAAGCGTGAGAGGCCCCACACTTAAGTGCCAGTGGCAGTTATTGTACGAGTAAATTTGGTTTTTACGAATTTTGAAGAGGTTTTTGAGGCACCTATTGGCTTAATAGGTGGTTTCAACCACCATGGAAAAAATTATTGCAAAAGGATGCATCTCTTAGGGAAATACATCGAATCAAGACATATTTTGAAGAGATACCAATGCACATTTTGGACAATTATAAAAGAAAGAAGATTGAGACTTTGAAAGAGGCCCTGAACGTACTGGAAAAGTTTTGAAAGTTTAAAAAATTGGGGAGTTAGTTGGAGAGATTTTCAGGCACCACATATTTATCCTTTTTTTATTTCTAATTTTATATTGAGAGTGTTGTAAAACAGTAGAGATTCAAAAGAACTTCAAGAGGTTGGTGGAGGACATGAGATAAGTTTTTATTTTTTATTTTAGACTACTTTTGATTTTAATTGAGACTTGTTGTTGGTTTGACAATGATATAAGTGTTGGATGGAAGTTGTGGAGAGTATTGATCTTTAATGTTGGAAGAAGTTGTGATGATTTAAATCCATGTACTTCATTTACTTCTTGATTTGAGCAATCCAGATGTTAAAATTTATTGTGAGAACATGTAAGAATGGAATGGTATTGTCTCAGTCAACAATTAGAAATAATCACATAAGGTTGTGTGAATGACAATGTAGTTCGTATGATTGAGTGGAAAATGTAGTTCGTATGATTGAGTGGGGGTGTAGAGTTAGAGGACTTTAAAGTGATGCCCCTAACTTAGTTTATTGTTTTAAGTTCTGATACGAGAATGTTAGCCCCCAGGTGGAAGGAATCAAGGGAACTCTAGAGTGAGAGCTAGTATCTTCCTTCCTAGCCGGTCTTCAGAATTATTCAAACTTTAAATTAGCCAAAGTTCTTTATAGCAACTCTAGTAAGGATAAAGAATATTATTGCTCCTATTTGGCATAAGA
>NW_018164746.1:342861-343227 GCF_001263595.1 Phalaenopsis equestris
TTATCTTTTTAAATTGTTACTGTTTTGTCAAAATATCAAAAATACCAAAAAGATTTGAATTTTAATTACTGCAAATACATCTCTAGTTTAAGTAATTGTCTTTTTAAAATAGAAAGTTTGCTGTTTAATATTGCATATTGCATAATTTCTCTGTGGGTTCGATATTCAGGTATTAATAAAAAAGTCCTATATTATTTGATAACGATACTTATACTTGCGTAGTGCTCAATATATATAAATTGAAAGTTAAATTCTTATTTTTCTTCAAGTTCAAGTTTTTGGTTTTGTTGCAAAATAAAGAAATAGAAGTGAAAAATATAATCAAAATTATTGTTACACTGTTGCATATAACGAGTTTTGGGAATA
>NW_018164746.1:344094-344475 GCF_001263595.1 Phalaenopsis equestris
TGAGTAGTTTTCTCTGTCTTTCTCCTTGTCTCGAGATTTGTGAAATGGTGATTTGATTTGGTGAAGCCATGAAAATGTTTAAGAAATTATGATGATCTTTTCACTTTGATCTTAATTTACTTTTAATCTGTCCAATTGATTTATTAAAATATATTGAGTTTTACAACTAAAGTGAAGATTACATCCAAGATTCAGGGAGGTCAAAGCCCTTGGAAGTTGGGTGCAAATAAATAGGGAAATATTACTGTCGGGCATAGAATTGGAGATTTTAGAGTGACAGACTAAAATCCCCAATTTAGTCATATCGTTTGGGTGCTGATGTGTAGATGTTAGCCCTTAGGTCAGAGGAATGTGGGAGCTCCGAAGTGAGAGCTGGTATCC
>NW_018164746.1:344575-345883 GCF_001263595.1 Phalaenopsis equestris
TCTCAAAGCAAATCCCTTGTAGTATTTCCTTAGAACTGCAGGAAGAAGATATCTCATGTTTCCCCTTCTCCAACAATCTTACAGAAAGTTTCACACTTAATCTCACCACATAAACTCTAAATTATAAAAGAAAACTCACTAATTGACTCTAATGTGGTGGTGGAATTAAAATGGATTATGATGAATGGAGAAAAAAGAGAGTGGTGGAACATTGTGGAGCAAATAGGAACGTGAAGGAGTGAAGGAGTGGAGTGAAGGAGTGAAGGAGTCAAGGAATCAAGGAGTGAAGGAGACTGTTTCCTGATGAATTTTGGCCCCAAATAGAGCCTATGTTCGGTTCTCCAAGAGGTGCCTCCAAAATCTCTTCAAAAATAGTCCAAATACTTCGAGTCTTCTAGAAACAGGGGTTGAACCGACATTGGCGCCGTCGGCACCAGTGTCCTGCAATTTAATTTGCTGCTCTCTATTTAAAGGCACCGTCGGTGCTCTTTTGGAGCCATTAGCTCTGAATAAAATTCTCAGTCTGTTTTGTTGTTCTGCGCGGTCGGCGCTGAGTATTTCTTCAAAAACATCATTTTGACTCCAAATTCCATCATTTTTGCTTCCTTTTTTACTTTAAGTCCTAAAAATAAACAACCTGCAAGAAAATATCAAAATACCTTCCATTAAAGTGCAATATCTCCTAAAATAAGTATAAAATATGGGTCTAAAAATACATATATTTTCGGTGTATTAAAATCCCCCAAACTTACTTGTTACTTTTTCTCAAGTAACTCATCTACTACATAAAATTATGACTTATGGTAAAGAATTTAACTTCTAGATTTTCATATTTTAGTTCTCTAAGAATAATAGTATAACTTAAGAAAAATTCAAAACAACTCCAGTTAATACTAAAGGTGTAAGGAAGATTTCTGATCCTTTATTTTTTTCAAGAAAAATTACAATTTGTCGTATTAAAGTCACTTAAAATATTCATATGAAAAAGAACTTCATAAAGTTTACTAATAATTAAGCTAATATTCAAATAAAAAATTTAGAAAATGTGTCCAAATCTTTTTCCTTAAGTTGATTCAAGTGAAGCCAATTTTAAATTAGGCATCTCCTCAAGCTTCTCCCCACATCTTTTCTTTTTTCCTTTCTTTTCAAGATTATTTTTTTAATCCTTTTACTTTTCTTTCTCCCTTTTTGTTTATGTGAAAATTACTATATCGGGATAGCCTTTAATAATTTTAAACTTCACTATCCTCTTCTTAAAGTTAAAAAACTTTTTACATTTCTTCACTTAACAAATTTACTTAACAAATT
>NW_018164746.1:345989-349575 GCF_001263595.1 Phalaenopsis equestris
AAAATACAAATTTACTTCAAAAATACAAATTTCTTTACTTAAAATATAAAAACATAGTCTTATTTTCTTTTTTCTTTTACCAAATATCTTAGAATTAACCTTTATTATTGAAGATTTTTACTTAAATTTACTATATATTTAGAAACATAAATATAGTTATCTAAAGTTAACTCCTAATACCAAAAATTATGTTAAATTTAAAATTTTGAAAATATAGTTAAATGAGGACAAATAAAATTAAGTTCCTTCTTTCTTTTTTTAAAAAAAGGTAATTTTTCTTCCACCCTCCCAAACTTAAATTTTGAAAAGATTTAGCATGAAGAACTTACAAATAAAGGGTGAAAGAAAACATTAAATACATAAAGAAAATACATACCTGTTGAAGGTTCTGATTTTTGAAAATAAATTTTGAAATACTGCAGGTGCTAATATGAAAAACTACAAGGCTTAAAACATTAAATTGCAAATAATACATATAAAATCCACTAAGAAAGAGTTAATTACAATACATATAAAAAATAACTGAAACTAACAACAAAACTAAACTAAATTCTAGAAATGAAAATAGTTTTACAAATTACAGTTTCACATTACAACATAACAACAGAGTCTCAAAATCTAATAAACAGTCCCAACAATATCACAAAACACATAACATAGTCACAAAGTACAATCACATACAAACTAGCAAAAAGATCATCAGTTATCATCTTCTTCTTCATCAACATCCAACTTTTGCTGCTGATATGGAGTATAAACAGGGTGAATAGAGAACTAAACTCAATGATCACCCCTCAGGTATCTCACTAAAGCATCATCATAAGCAGCATCATATTCAAACTTCTCTCGAATCAAATCATATGTATGAGCATTTCTGGCATCCATGTTCTGCAATCTATGACCCTTCCTCAAAATATTCCCCTGTTGAATCATTATCTGGTTCAATAGTTCCCTGTTACTGGGGTCACTAGAAGTAGGCTCACTAAAAGTAGGGGTCCTAGAAGTAGAAGGAATATCCCTGTCCTTACTTCCAGATCTCCAATCAACATGGGACTCATAAGTCTTAGTGTTTGTAGGCCCAATAGGTCTTTGAGGCTCAATCCTCTCCTCATCTAGTCTGAAATCAACTCCTGCCTGCTCACAAAGTGTGTACATAAGAATAGGGTGTGATGTCAGACCTTAGATACTACATTTAGCATAGAAAAGGGAAAGTTGACTTTGACTTTATTCTTTACTTTCCAAGCCCCTTTCTCACTAGTCAGAAAATAAATTACCTCATCTAAGGCCTCATTTGTAGCAGAAAATGAATGATACTGGCATCTATAAACATCCTCTAACTGATAAAAATCATTTATTTATCTTGGAGTAAACTCAACCCTTTTTCCACGAACAAAAAAAAAAATCATCAGAAGCCTCCAAAAAGTTGGCATAAAAATCCATAACTATCCCAACTATCACCTCAGCAGTAAAATAACAGAAGTTTTCCCACTGCCGAGCGATAATTAATCGTTCAACTTCTCCTCCCAGATTTTTGAAACCACGATCCAAAATCACTTTTTTGTTTTCATGAAGACTATGAAATCGAGCACTAGCTTTATAGCTAACAAATTTTTGCTCGTCATAATCTATTTTTCTTTTGCTCGCTCTAGGTGTCATAGGAAATTTAAGAAAAAATTGATAAAAATCTGAATAAATTTCAAAATTCCAAAAATCAAAATGTAAAGCACTTTAAACTTAAATCCACTAAGTATGAGTTCTTCACCAAAGCAGTTTCACAAAATCTCTCAAAAAAATTTCAAAACTTTTGGATCTAGATAATGTGAAAAAAATTCTTGGTAAAAATCAAAAAATTTTAGTTTAAAGTGTAGCTCTTACCTAAAGAAGATGAAATCCAAAGTTCCTTTGCCTCAAAATCGCCTCAAATCCGCTTAAAATCAAGCCCTAGGTGTGAAAACCAAAGGTTGAAGGTAACTCAAGGGTAAAAATTGAGTTTTGCGGTGAAAATTGCGAATTTAAGGGGTTAAGGGCTACTCTCGGGTCGAGCGTCGTCGGCGCTGAAGGCCCGAAATTCAATTTTTGATTTTGTCAAATTTTATAATTTCCTTTCAATTTACTCCAAAGTTTTTTTAGTATTTTTAAACACAAATTTTTATCTAACAATAATTCACAAATAAAAATTTCACAAACAATCATTTTCACAAAAAAACAACAAACTAACTTTTATGTATGAAAATACACTTTTTACAAACAAATTTTTCAAATAACACATTTTTTAAATTAAACATTCAGACATATTAAGCAATCTAAGTATAAATCAGAGTCTAAATCAAGCCACAACACAAAACGCTGACACAAAACTATACACATAATCAAAGTTTATAATTCTAAAGCAAAACAAACCAAACCAAATCAAATCCACACAATTACATTAAATATAAATACATAAATATTATTAAACAAATATAGCATCTAAAGTCTTCAATTATTCTGCCTCTTTTTCAGTGTTTTCTCCTCCTCTAATATCTCCCATGGATTGGTAATGAACAAGTTGTAGAAGGATCGACACGGGAATTGATCTGTCGAATTTTCTTCGATCTACCCATTTTCTTTAAACATCTGAATTAATCCTGCTTTAAAAGTTCCAGTGTGATCAAAATTTTCTTTCATTCTCCAATCTAGGTGATCAATAATCTAGTTGATCAAAAAGGCACTTAAGACCTCCCACTGCATTCATAATACTCTAAAGTTCCCTTTCAAATTTCTTCAATTTCTTCTCCAAAGCAAGTGAACTTCCAACTGTTGATGGTATTAATGGAGTTGAAACATGTGAAGAATGATCTATAATAGAATTTACTATAATAACATTTAATGCTTTATTTCCATTTCTAACATAATTATCATCAATAGAGATCATGGGCTCCCAAGGTAGTAAAACTTTTTCCCAACTTTCATATGACACTTGGGATTGACTGCAAATCAGAAAAATTATCGAAGGATGCCCAAGTCCATAAATTGGCCCGTTCATAATGATACCCATAACAGATTTAAATATGATTGATCATATATCAATGGGTTTTTCCATTTGAATGCGGTAATTTAAAATAACACTTTCTTTGGTGACTCTACTAATCTTCATAGTATGGAGTAATTTTGTAGAAATATAGAAATGCCACTGCTTCAAAATTGGATTAAGTGATGAAGCAGGAAACTAATATATCCCTCATCTCGACTTCCCACATATCACTTTCATCCGTCAGAAAATTATAAACATCTTGCATCAAATCTCGTTTAGGGACAAAATTTGTATAATGACAGATTGAAACATTTTCTATCATGTACAATTCATTAATCCTCGCATGAGTAAATGATACATCCTTACCTAGTATGAAGACATCTGCTTGGGTAATTTCATCTAAATTTGCATAAAATAATAGGAATCTCTTTATCTTCCTCCATATCCAATACTATAAAGTTTATAGGGAAAATAAATTTATCCACTTTTACTAGTACATCCTCTATAACTCATTTTGGATAAATTATTGATCGATCACCTAACTGACGAGTTACAGTAGTAGAGGAAATTTCT
>NW_018164746.1:350161-352056 GCF_001263595.1 Phalaenopsis equestris
TCGTCAACTTCTTTTCCTTAACTTGTTGGTTAGGGTTGGAGTTAAATCGCAGAGGATAATAAGGTCGATAATTAGAATTTCCTTGATTCCTTGATTGTTGAAATTTTCGGAGTGATTCACCAAATTGTTATAATTATTCCAACTAAAATTAGGGTGATTTTTTCATCCAGGGTTAAAGTAGTCAGAATAGGGATTGTTATTTTGATTATTTATAACATTTAAAGTTTCATAAGATGATTGAGAATCAATAATTTGTCATAGTGAATTTTCCTCTAATACTGGGGGTATTTGAGAATATTTCACTCCCATTTGATCAATCTTTTTAGAAATAACAGCAATTTGAGATGCCAAAGTAGACATTACATCATAATCATGAATACCGGCTACTCTCTTAGGATTTACCCTTTCAGAGGGCCATTGAAAATTGTTAGTAGTCATTCCTTCAATTAAAAAATATGCTTCATCAAAAGGTTTTGACATTAATGATCCACCCGCAGCAGCATCTATAATAGATCTAAGTGATCCTACTAATCCATTGTAAAATATTTGAATCATTAACCAATCTGATAATGCATGGTGTAGACATTTTCTAAGAAGATCTTTAAATCTTTCCCGGCTTCATATATTGATTCCCCTTCAAACTGACAGAAAGATATAATATCATTTCTAAGCTTAGCGGTTTTTAAGGGTGGAAAATATTTAGCCAAAAATTTTTGTGATAGTTCTTCATAAGCTCTAATAGATCCATGTGCTAATGAATTTAACCAAGCCTTGGCTTTATCCCTTAATGAAAAAGGAAAAAGTCTAAGCCTAACAACATCATTTGACACTCTATCATATTTAAATGTAGCACAAACTTTAAGAAAACTAGCAAGATGTAAGTTAGGATCTTCATAGGTGATCCTTCAAACTGATTATTTTGTACCATTTGGATAATAGGAGGTTTAAACTCAAATGAATTATCAACAACATCAGGATTTTGAATAGTCAAGTGAAGTTCATCTGCTGTCGGATTCACATAATCTTTTAAAGATCTTTGTCGATTCTCATTTATTGGATTATCTAAGTTATTTGTCATTTTTTTAAAAATTTTAATTTCTCTTTGTTGTTTTCAAATTTTTATAATAGTACGTTCTGATTTTGAATCGTAAGGTACTAAACATTCAGATCTAATATTTCATATAAACAAATAAATTAAGCAAAGTAAAATTCTAAAAAATAAACATTCATAAATAAAAATATATTTCTTTTTGCATTTTTGATTTTTTATATATTTTTTATTTTTATGGTATATATATTATCTTTAAATTTCCTAATTTATCAAAACTATTTAATTTAACTGTTACCTTCCTCGACAACGGCGCTAAAAACTTTATCCCGATTTTTATATGTAAGGATTTATGAAGTTGAGACTACTACGATGCCAAAAACTTAATCCGTGAACTAAAAGTAATTTGTGTAAAAATATATATAAGTATAGGCAATTATTAATGGGATTCTATGCAAGTATGCATATCGTTATCAAGTAATAATGGACTTTCTATTTATGCCCCAAATATCAATCTCACGAGGAAGGTTTAAATTTGCAATGATAAATTTACTAGGAAATTTACAGAAAGTCAAACAAAATTACTGTCACTAATTTTGAATGTTGAGATAAAAATTAAATTACTTAACTATTAGCAAAACAGAAATGCAAGATTTAAACAGTAACTACTAATCTAATAACTATGTTTATGTAATGAAGATTTTTTATGTGAACAAATATCTTTCCCACTATAATGAGGTTTTGGTGAAATGAGATGAGATAAATGTTTATAATATGTATTGTGCCAAATAAGAGCAGTTTTAATTCTCTACCCTGATACAGTGCATAGAAAATCATTGGCTAATCC
>NW_018164746.1:352089-352388 GCF_001263595.1 Phalaenopsis equestris
GGGTGGCCTGGGAGGATCCCAGCTCCCACTCCAGAGCTCCCACTTCCCTTTACCCGAAGGCTAACTCTCGCTTTAGTTTTTAAACACTAAGACTGAATTGAGGATTTTAGTCTGTCACCCTAAAGATTCTCCAATTCTACACCCAACAAAGAATATTTTCCTATTTATTTGCACTTAATTCCATGAACAAATTTCTCTCCATGAAATCAAATGTGATAGTCACTCTGTTGTAGAACTCATACTCCATTTCCCGGAACATATGTTTCACAACACATTTTAACAATTCAATTAGCCATATC
>NW_018164746.1:352782-356003 GCF_001263595.1 Phalaenopsis equestris
TGAAGGAGTGAAGGAGTGAAGGAGTGAAGGAGTGAAGGAGTGAAGGAGTGAAGGAGTGAAGGAGTGAAGGAGTGAAGGAGTGAAGGAGTGAAGGAGTGAAGGAGTGAAGGAGTCAAGTAGTCAAGGAGTCAAGGAGTGGAGGAGTGAATGAGTCAAGGAGTGAAGGAGGCTGTTTCCTAATGAATTTTGGCTCCAAATAGAGCCTAGGGTTGGTTCTCAAAGAGGTGCCTCTAAAATCTCTTCAAAAATCGTCCAAATATGTCGAATCTTCTAAAAACAGGGGTTGAACCAACATTCGCGCCATCGACTCTGGTGTCGTCGGTGCTGTGTAAAATTCTCAGTCTGTTCTGTTGTTCTGCGCGGTCGGCGCCGCCCTTGGCGCGGTTGGCGCTGAGTATTTCTTCCAAAACGTCATTTTGAATCCAAATTCCATCATTTTTGCTTCTTTTTTGCTTTAAATCCCAAAGATCAACAACCTGCAAGAAAACATCAAAATACCTTCCATTAAAGTGCAATATCACAAAAAATACACTATCTTTTTTTTGAGGCTTGCTTTACTTACATCCACATATGAGTTTCTTTGTGCAACCATTTTAGTGCCCTTTAGAAAGCCCAAAATCCACTTAATCTCTTTTAGTTAAAGGACATTTACTTATATGCCACACAATGCTTTTATATGTACATACTTAGCACATAAAGTTCTATCTTTACATACGCCACCCAACTCTTATACTCTTATAAAGTATTACAAAAAGCCATTCATGATTTCAGCCATGCGGATAAGCTTGGGAAGGAAAGTTTCGACACTCTCATAAGATATATATATGTAAAGGTTTTTTTTTTGTGTTTGATGACTTGTTTGTTCTAAATTTTTATTTTGTTCTATCTTATTTTATGTTTCTTTTTTTATGTTCTCGATTCTTGTGGAAAATTCATAAGGGATGGTTATTCTTCTCCGTTCAACTCTTCATTTAAGCACTTCTTTTTGTGTACGCCGATTTGTTTCAACTTCATTTGGGTTGGAGAATAGAGAGGAGAAGATGATTTCATCTTTGTGGCAAATGAAACTTTGGGTGGATTATTTGTGAAAATCTGAAACTTTCGGTGTTTAATTTGGTTATTCAAAAGGGATGGTTATTCTTCTCCGTTCAGCTCTTCATTTAAGCATTTATTTTTGTGTAAGCTGATTTGTTTCAACTTCATTTGGGTTGGAGAATAGAGAGGAGAAGATGATTTCATCTTTGTGGCAAATGAAACTTTGGTGGCTTATTTGTGAAAATCTGAAACTTTCGGTGTTCAATTTGTAAAAATCTGAAATTGTGCATTATTCGGCTTGCTAAAATTGAAAACTTTGGTATGTTTCACTGTGAAAAATATGAGGTGCTTCATTAGTTTTGTTTTGAAGAATCTAAAATTATGTAGGTGGGTTTATGCGATTGGAGATTCGTTTGGTTCGGTTTTATGGGAAATCCAAAAGTTGACAGCTTTATGTGCGAAAATTTTGAAATTTTGACGAATTGGCTTTATATAAAATTTGAAGTTCCGCAGGTTGCTTTATATGAGTCGGGGTTTATTTGGCTTTCTTTGGGTCAGTTCGAGCATCATTTTGAAAAAGTATTTTTGGTGTCATTTTAATGTGATTTTATAAGTTTTTGCAGTTTCGTGTAGTTGCGGTTTTGGCCTTCCAATGGCTCGGTTTTGGCCTTGTAATGGTTTGGTTTTAGCCTTGTGGTGGCTTGGTTTTTGGCCACTTGCAAAGTTCGTTTTTGCTCCTTAGGCTGTTGTTCTTTTTTGAATACATGTTGGAGCCTGTTTTAATGCTTTAAAAGGTTGATTTCTTGGGGATTTTTGAAGTTGTTGGGGCTTGTGGTTTGTTGTTGGCTACCCCTGGTCGTGAGCTACCTGTTGTGACTCTCTTTATGTTGCGGGCTGGTGGCTTTCTCCTTGATGTCTCTTGCCGTGAGCCTCCCCGTGGTGGTTCCTTTTGGTTTGTTGGCTGGTGGCTTTGCTTGTGTTGCTGCCCCTGGCAGTGAGCTTCTCTGTTGTGCACCTGTGTGGTGGTTCCTTGCTGCCCTGGTCGTGAGCACCTATATGGGATTTTCTAGATGATGTTGGGTTCGTATTGGCATTGGAAACTTTTAGTTAGAGAGGAAGTAGAGGGGAAGTTAAATATTTTGATGTTTGTAAATTGAAATATCTTAATTTTAGTTGTTTGGAAGAGTTTGAATGCCCCTTTCGAGGAATAATTTACTAGGTGTTTGGAAATGTTTTGAGGCCTAATTTTGCGGGCCAAATTGGTTGCAATAAAAAAAAAAGAAGAGAAAGATCTTTTGATGTTTGGAGAATTCGTGAATAGTTGGGAGGTTTCTAAGTTGTATCTTTTGGAGATGTTTCATGGTTAGCCCGGGAGAGTGTGCCCTACCTCTTTACTCAATCGAGAAGCCACGCCAAATTGTATGTTTTAGGCTAACCCTCCTGTCCCTTTCACTCTTCTCTCCTAAATCGATTTTGGAGGCGAGTTAGTTTTCTTTCTTTTCCATTTCTTATTTTTTGGTTTGTTTTCCCTGCTTCTTGGTTTAGGTTTTTGGTGCTTATGTCCGATACATAAGTGCGCATATATAGACTTTTGCTATATATGAAAATATCAAGCAAGGTCACAAGTAGGTCGGTTTTTTTTTTGGCTTAGAGCGGTGATCACAAAAGCACACCGGTGGTAGAACAAAATGATATTACATCCTACGACATCAGGACCCAATCCAGGGACCCGGTGAGCCGTAGGATGATAATATCATTCATTAACATAAGACTAGCGGGGGACCCGTACCTTCTTAGGTTGTTGGCAGTCTTATGCCCAACGACGTGATCAACTCTTGGACAATCATAATTTCAAAACTGATAAGAACATACACGATAAGAACATATACAATATTTATAAAAGTATTTTTACTACAAAGTTAATACAACTTTCTTTTGTATGCCTGAAATCCATGTGCATGCTAAAATATGCTCTGAAATCCATGTGCATGCTAAAATATAAATTTTAAACGAATTGTAACTTGGTTGTCCACTCATCGATTGTCGGTACCGGGCTAAGGAGCAGCCTTCTAAGTTATGTTTAATAGGACACTCTTCTAGTTGAGTGGGGTCTCTATACAATCGGGTGACTGATAGTAGCCTTCGACGTCCTTCAAATATAAATATAAATATATATATATATATAT
>NW_018164746.1:356064-357582 GCF_001263595.1 Phalaenopsis equestris
ATATATATATATATATATATATATATATATATATTATCTGAGCCTAGCCCTGACCCGAGTGCTTGTGGTTTTCTCTCTTCAAATTTTTCATCTGATTTTATTGGAGCTTTTGGTAAACCACTCATGGTCTTTTTCTGGGATCTTCCCATGTTTTCGATGACTTTCTTTGAGTTTTCATTCAGTGTTTTTCTCGATTTTTTGTTGTGGGTCTTTTGCCGCTTTTTTCTCGAGTTTTCCAGGCGGTGCTTCTTTTGTTGCTCATTTTTACTTATACAATGCATTCTAGCTCGTTTCTTCAAATTCTATCACTATACTTATATTTGCTACATCAACCACACTTAAAAGAGCAGCGGACCTCCCAGGTATACAAGTTTGTTTTACATTTACAACGCTTTACTTTACAACACACCTTACTGTTCTTCTCTATTGTACATACTACTACTTTCTTATAATGAATGCTTTACTGTTCTTATACATACTGTGTTGTTACTGCTTTTCTATGTTATACCTGCTACTGTTTCTTTTACACAATATACCTTAGAGCACAGTAGGCCAGTAGTTGGTTTTATAAGAGGTACTCGATAGCATATCGTTGACTCAACAATTGCATGTACACTTAATAAAATTAACATCGAGCTCGACGGTGCTACGACGAGGAGCTTGAAGCTATCATTGTGAGTAGCACGACCATCTTTAACAGTAAAACATGTCTACATCAGCTAAACAATTCCTTAGAAATTAAACAACAATCCATAGGATTTCGAGGTTGTTCGCCTAGTGCGACATAAATCCTTAACTCATCTTTAAGCCTTTGTATGGTTCTGCTATACAATATAAGCCCTAACTCGTCTTAGGATTTTGAGGTTGTCGTTTGTCACGACCTAAATCCTTATATCTTCCAAGCTATTTGTGTGATCGTTTCACACAAATGTAAGCCTTAATTAATAAAGTTTGTATGATGAAATATTAAATAATTTCTCTCCAAGACTGAAGCCAAACGATAGGATAGCTTGGGAAGTTACCGAGGTTCTCCTCAGGATCTGTGACATCCCCTAGTGTCTCTTCCTTTGGGTTCCATAAAATGTTCCAAATTTAAGTTATTCCTTTTTCACACCTCTTTGTTCGATCTCGTTGAAAAGTCCTATCCTTTAAAATTCTTGAAGATAATGTCCCATGATTTTTATCGAGAGTTTTTTTAGGTGACTTCGATCATCTAAGATGTAATTAACTATAAGAGCTTGCCTTTATAGGAAACTTTTCCGAACCCAATTTAATATAAACCCTATTTAATTTTTCATATTAAACAGGGGAACTTGTCGGCTTATAAATAAAATGGTTTCGCAGACCAAACGTATGTCATACATTTCTTAGTTTGTTTGATTGAGTCTCATCCTTAAGTCTTGTGTTTTTCTTTCGGGATAGATACATAACTTGAGGTGTAATGAACTTTCATCTAAACTTTGAAAGATATGGGATCAATTTGATTTCATATTTTTCTAAAAGTTGTATATATATATA
>NW_018164746.1:357599-365552 GCF_001263595.1 Phalaenopsis equestris
TATATATATATATATATATATATATATATATTAAAATGCATTTTCAAAGCGGGCGACGGGATTCCAATTTTGGTGACCGATAGCTTCCAACGGGCTACTCCATAACCAAAATAGTGTCGACAATAGCCAAAGAATATGGTATGCACAACCATAGAGAAACTCTGCCAAATTGCTCCCAAACCTCCTTGCACTTAAACTAAACTTCAAATTGATTGTTCCAAAAGCTTTCTCGTACTCTAAAATCACTTTCCTCAACTCATACTCTAAAATCACTTAGCTCTATAGTGGGGATGGTTCTCAGGTTATGATTCATTGGAGATGATGAACGAATGTTGTTCATTTCCATGTGTTTAAAATTAACGACATGGATCAGTTCAGGGGGTGCATCGTTTCAGTTAAAGATCCCGGACTACAGGGTGATGGAGCCCACGTGAAAAGTACAACCAACCATGGGACGATGCATGGTCTTTCAGAGACATCAAGTTTGACACGACGTGTGGTTAAGTAGATAAAATGGTATTTTTTGAATTAATTAAATACAAGAAATTAAGCATAACTTAAAAATCATATCCTGGTGTAGATAAATAAAAAAAAATACCTCTATGCTCTATGAACAGAGAAGAATTTAATGAACTTGAAATTAAAATTATTTATTCAAATTAATTAAACACTCCAGAGACCATTTTAATCATAAGTAATTAAAAATTAATCACCATGACATGAAATTTTCAGGGCTTACTCCCCATGAGCCTAGGGACATTCTATGATTTTTCCAAGGTCAAAGAACACCTCTAGCACCAAAAGCCCTAATTTTCTATGGCAATTACCTCTATTTAATTAAAATAATTATAAAAAATTAATTTTGAGTTAGGAAAATATGAAATGAAGTTCGGTGAGTTCTCAGAGGTCAGAAATATTAAATAAAAATGAAAGTTGATTTTAAAATTTAAAATGCATTTATTTATTTATTTTTTTTATCGAAATCAATTTAAAATTATATAAATAAAAATATAATTCAAAAAAATTATGAATATAGTCCTAACTGGTCTTCCGATATTATGTAACAATATAAACTTTTTGAGAGATAGAGGACATGTTTTGGGGGGATTAATGCAATTATCATTGGAAATGCACAATTAAAGGTTTAAATAATTGCATAAAATAATTAAATATTTGAAAAAAATAATTTCATCTCTGTTAGCTTAATTAGCCCATGAGTAAGAGTTCACTGAAGTTTCTTGACCTTTTGAATTAAAATATAAGCATTACGGGGATGCAAACCCTAGGGGTATAAAGTTAATTTTGAAATTTTACACTCTAGCCCAAATTTACTTAGTTTTTAGGATTAATTAGAAGATAAGGGCATTAAATTATGATAATTTGTTCACTAAAATGATTGAAACATAAGCTACAAAAAGAGTGGTAACCCATTCATGACATTTTCTAGAAAGGGAAAAATGGTAATTATTGGAATTGTTGGATATAGGAAAAAATGAGAATCTGTATGATAAAATGGTGAGTTAAATGAATTAAGGGCCTCACAATGCATTAATTTGGAACCCCTGACAAGGGTTAAGTAAAGTTTAATCATTTCACTAGAGATCAAGCACATCTTATAAAACATTTCAAAATTATAAGTTTACCCCCAAGTCTCAAGAGCTTGATATTAAATTAGGTTTGACTTAACATCACTTGTCGAGTAGTTAAAGGAAAAAAAAGAGTAATGAAGCATTTTCTTAAAAGCTACGAGCTCGGACCCAATTGAGGGGCGCAGGTGTAAATTCTCTAAAAGCTTATATGTGTACCCTTGGGGTTTGTTCATATGACTATTACTATAATATCAAGAATTGACAAATGTCTTTACTCATGGGCTAATTGAGACATAAAATACCAAGCAAATTTCAAAAAGTTTAATAATCCTTAATACAAGTGGGTTGATTAATTCAATATTTAACAAGATCAAATGAACTTGAAATAGTCCAAAAATTCTAAAGTTGTTCAGAGTCACTCCCTGAACATCTTTGCAAGATTTTGGATATTTCATAGGATATTTAGAATTACTACAATTTTTTGAGGAAACTAATCCTAATAATACAACAATCACCAAAAGCAAAAGAAATAAAATGAAATTCATAAGGACCCACCAAGATATGATTTAAACCCTTCAAATTAAAGCACATTAACGAGAAGTATCTCGCTACAATTTATCCTGCAATAATATCCAATGCTCAAGGGTATGGGCCTTGGATACACTGCTCAAACCCTTTTAAGCAACTGAGGTTATTTAAAATGTGGCCAAATATGGATCATTGAGCTGATGTAAGTTGAAGGTTTTGGTGGCATGAACGATGATGAAAAAGTCTTCTAAGTACACGGGATAATGGAACAGTATTTTATCTCCTAAATTTGATGACCTCATGAGGGTGTGGGATTGATGCACATATTAACAAACATTTGGTAAAGGGCTGCCCTTGCTCTCATGGGCTGCTAGTGGTTCTAGGCCAACAGTGTGACTGACTTATGAAATGTCTGATTTGCAAAAATATGTATAGTAGTAAATATACTTTTGGATGAAACCCATATTTTTTCTGCTAAAAAATATAAATCTAAATTATTTATCTGCATGACAAATTAAGAAATTTTTCTAGTGTTGTCTTTTGGCAAGTTCAATTGTCAGACACATAAATAGGGTTGAGTGTCACCCTCTCTTGATTATCTTGTTGATAGCTTTTTACCTTAGGTTGGGTCTCACATACATGATGTTGATATTTTCCTACGGATGCCCCTTGAGAAATTTTTAGGGCTTCGGTCCTGATTCTGAGTCCATCCCCACAACTTAAAATTCTTACACCAAGCTGATGTGTGAAAAGATTATATAAATATCTTTATGTTTTGCAAATTTTTTGGATGAAATTCCAGATTAAAAAATGTATTTTTTATGTTTTTCTTGTAAGTATAATATGTATTAGGAGCGGAGCAATTTGGAAGAGACTTGGAGTGAAAAGGATTTGAAATGGAGCAAAAGGCTATATAGTGAGCTGTGGCCTTGGCGCCAGACTTCTGGGTCACCTAGGCACCAATATCTAATTTAAGCAACTGAGAGACTGGCGCCTAAACTTCAACCACTAGGTGCCAAGGCCTCAGCTGTGAAGGCCAAGGCCTTGGCTCCAGAAAATTTGGTCGTCTAGGCGCTATAACTGAATTATGTGAGTTTTAGCACTTCTATCCACCTGTTCAAAGAGTCAGTTGGGCGGACCGGAGGCAATTTGAACAGAGGATATTAAAGGATATTTAAAGAAAACTTGAAGACATTGAACAAGTATTTTTGAGAGGGAGTTTTAGAGAGTCTTTAGAGAGTTTTAGAATGCTTTTGGAGAAGAATGAGGGAAGTTCCACTGATTGTGAGAGAGGAAGGCTTGCTCTAGGCTAGAGAGAACAATTTTATAGTAGAGATTTGGTGAGTATCTGAGTGTTAATGTGAGGAGAGTTTACATGAAAGCAGAAAGGGCCTTTGTGGCAAATTCTCAGGGTAGTATTGAGGAAGAGAGAGAAGTATTATTATGTTTAATTCTCGTATTTTTCTGTAAACCCATTGGTATGTGGATTCTCTTTGTTTTAATGAAGTCTTGTGGAGTTTTCTCTATGTTTTATAAGAAATCTCCTCTATCTTTTACTTATGGTGATGTAGTTGGATGTGTAGGAATGTAGAAATGGTTTTAATTTGCTCTTAACCTTTTAATTTGATGATTTTTCTTTTGCTTTTCATTTACCTATCATTCTGGACAAATGATTTGCTAAAATCCATTGTGAACCCATAATGATTCGGGATAGCTATGACATGAATAACTAGGAATACCACATTGAACCATAGAGTATGAAGCAAAAGTAAACTATAGGGAGATGCAAATAAATAAGGAGATAATAATTGTTGGGTTCAAAGAGGGAAAGAAATTAAGGTCACTTTAATTGAACTTCTTTATACACTCGAGAGAGGATAAAGAAGATAATTCCTTCTATTTGTGACTAGCTACATTTCAATTTGCATTTTCTCATTTGCTACAGTCCACTACTATCACTACAAGGAAAGGTAGCTTTAACACCTAGTTATCACCAATTCATGTAGGATAATTAGAATTTTTGGAGTAAACTTTAGACTTATTTACATTGTAGTAGGGACTGTTAACACAACTTAATTTTTTGTAAATTCCAAAGTGGGGGTGAATTAAGTAGGCTAGAACCTTTTTCTAAATGAGTTCACTTCACACCTCTACGGGATCAATAATCTTGACTCAAAAAAGGCAAATACTACTTTCATGGTGCACTTGCATAATCAACATGAGCATTGAAGCATTTGTTAGGGGTCAAGCTTTTCTAGCACCGTTTCCGGGTAACACGACGGTTAAAAATTTAGGAGAATTTTAATTGAACTATTATGACTTAAATTTAGAAAAATTTTAATATTGTTTTTTTTTTGTTTGTTTCACTAGTTGTTTGTGTTTAAACCTACTAGTGAATCTTTAGTTAGTGAACTCGTAGGACAGGTCCAACAAAACTTGAACCTTACAACTCTAAACAAGAGTGAACTATTAGAAAAATAAGAAAATAGAAAAAAAAAGTAATGAACTTGAAAAAGAAATGGTGAATAATCAATATATTAACATAGATACTCAATAATAAATAAATGAATATCAAAACATACAAAGAACATTAAGGGATTATACTCATGGATGACCTCGTGAGGGCATATGATTGATACTACTATTCCCTAACATTTAGTAAAGGTCTGCTCTTGCTCTCATGGGCTGCTAGTGGTTATAATCCAATGATGTGATTGACTTGTGAAATATTTGATTTGTAAAAATATGTATAGTAGTAAACAATATACTTTTGGATGAAACTCATACTTTGCCTGCTAAAAAGAAATCTAAATCTAATTTATTTATCTGCATGACAAATTTAGAACTTTTTTTAGTGTTGCCTTTTGGCAAGATCATTTTTCAATAACATAAACCAGGCTGAGTGGCACCCTCTCTTGATTGCCTTGTTGGTAGATTTTTTCCCTATGTTGGGTCTCACTTGCATGATGGTGATGTTTGTCTATGGATGTCCCTCGAGAAAGTATTAGGGCTTTGGTCCTGATTCTGAGTATACCCCACAACTTAAAATTCTAACACCTAGCCCTGATCTTCTATATGTGTCATTTAACTTGTTCTACATGTTTATGTTTCCCCGTGTTTTGTTTAATTTTTGTATATTAGCATGGTGTGTTTATAATGATAACATTTTAGCAGTAGCATTGGGGGCGACAGGTATGCACTACTACTTCCTCTTTGTCGTGCTTTCTTTTTTACTGCACTCTAATGTATATGTTTATTTGATTACATGTACTATATCAATATTATGTTACTTAATGTACCTACAAAGACTCATTAGGGTAGAGAATAGTAGTCCGCCTATTCAGGAGGAACCCTACAGCGAGCCCTGAGTCTCAATAACAATCATAAGCTCAAGCACAAATCTTGAACCCAAAACCATCACAACAAAGAGTTTAAAACCAACTGCAAGTGGATGGAGGACAACTTGAGATTATGATCAAGACTCAACACATAGCTAATGTTGATCCCCAACAAAACTTTCCTTAGTTTTACAAATAACATAAACCCTTAGGACTGAAAGGTTGTTCATCTAGCACGATGTAATTAATCACTTTATTTTTAAACCTTTGTATAATTCTGTTGTGCAATATAAGTCCTAACTCTTTATAGGACTCTGAGGTTGTTCGTTCGATATGACGTAAACTCTCCTATCCTTCCAGACGATTTGCATAACCGTATGTTGTGCAAATGTAAGCCCTAAATAAAAAAAATGATAGGAGTAAACATCAAATAACATCATTTCTAAAATATAAAGCCAAATAAAAAAATAATTTGGGAAGTCATTGAGGTCCTCCTCAGAGCTTGTGAAATTTCCCACCTTTCGTTCCTTTGGTCTCCAAAATAACTATTCTTATTTGAGTCCTTTCCACATTTTCTTATAAACAATCATGAAAACTCAACTTTGAATTCTTGAAGACGAAACCTCTGATCATTATCGAGAGTTTTCTTGAGTGACTTCGAACATTTAAGATGTAATTAACTATAGGGGTTTACCCCTATAAGGAATTAGAAACTCAGGTAATATAAACTCTATGTAATATTTAAATTAAGTAGAGAAATTGCTAGTCACAAAATTCGCAGATTAAATGAATGTCATTTATTTTTTAGTTTAAATGGTTGAGCCTATTAACAAGTGATATACTCATCTCTCCGGGTGGTGCATTGCTTGTAATATTGTGCTTAGTTATTTAAACTATCAAATAAATGAGATCCATCTTGTCCCATTTTTCAAAATTAAGATGTTATTTTTAAAAATCAAAATTATATATGTACGTTAAATTAAAAATATTTTCAAAGAAATCGAAAGACACCGTCATCACTCGAGCTCTTGTTCTCCTAGCAGTGGTCCAATTTTTTGCCCTTTTGGTAAGGTGGGTGAACATATTTCTCAATCATGATGTGAGCATTGGCCAACTCGAAGAGTTAAGCCAGACTGCTGGGTTGATGGAAGTATTTAAATTGTGCACTCCTTAACCCTTGTGTCAGGGGGGCCTTTGTTACTACTAGCTCCAAACTTCATAATTCTAACATCTCCTTCTGAAATTGAGTGTGAAGAGCATAAAGGCTCTCGTTCGGCCCCGTTTGACGTGTCGTACGGCTTGTGAGTCCTTGTGAGGTTTTTGAGCTCTAGTAAACTACGTCGTAAATAGCTTCTTAAACTCGCTTAAGGAAGTGATAATTCCTACCAGGAGGTCATTAAACCACCTAAGGGTCAAATCCCTCAGTGTGATATAGAACCGTCGACACTTCAACACTTCAGAGACTTTGAGAAGGCATATTATCGATTCAAAGGATGTTATATGCTCCGTACAACGTGGGTTAGTTTGTCATTTGTCCCACTGTTCATTTTTAGAGTTATTGAATTTTTTGTTATACAAACTCTCTGACGGACTCCATGTTCCAAGTTACTTCTAAGTGGGTTCCTTATTTGTGACACGCTTCTCTTCTTGTTGACAGTATGATTTTATGCTCATCGCACCTTTTAGGCTACTGAATCCAAAAATATCTTGTCGACCACACCCAAGGAGCAGAGTGTTGGACATATGAGAAGAGCATAGATAGAGAAAGATATATATATATATATATAGTGCACAATATACAAGTTCTTAAAAAATAAGTCAAGCAGCTCATTCATGAAGAAATGACCACTTATTTATAGATTATAGGGGGTTGTCTCATAAGTTACATATTTGTTCCTATTTAAATAGGAATATTAGAAATAATTAATGCACCACTTTATATTTGTAGTCGACTCTAGGATCCATAACTAGCGTTGCCACCGTTCCATATTTTCTAAAAAGGAAAGCTTTATTGACCTATTGGTGTTATCATTCAATTGATTGAGAATCATTCGGTCAGTTGAAGGGTCTTAGATCGACTAAAGGGTCTTCAGTCGACCTCATTGCGAAAATCCTTAGTAGATGCCCTCTTATCGTTGGGTGAAATTGGATCATCAGGCAGTGGGTAGATTACCGTAATCTGACGGACAGCTCTCCTTGGACAAGGGGTCTTCTAACAGGATTGGAAAGATACCGGGATTCCCTTTGGCATCTCTGTGAAGAATCCCTAAAGTATTCGAAGGAGCTAGCTATAGTTGTCTACCCTTTGGATCTTGATCTTCCTGTTATTTTGTCTGGTTGGCTCGTGGTTCCAACCAAATGGAGCGACATTTGGTGTCTTCGTCTTTTGACTGCCGATGCAATCCTTTGGTGCCTATTCAAATACATTGAATCACCTCACGATTTGCGTGATCATATGTTCGATGCATAATATATATATATATATATATATATATATA